>NW_026136706.1:19254845-19382345 GCF_905237075.1 Dicentrarchus labrax
AAAACGCTTAATTAATTTTGTATTAATTAAATTCTTTTATGTGACAAACACCATCAATTTAACAGCAGGAGAATAATTATACCTTACAGAAATAAAATACTATAGTACAATATATTAGATAGATAGATAGATAGATAGATAGATAGATAGATAGATAGATAGATAGATAGATAGATAGATAGATAGATAGATAGATAGATAGATAGATAGATAGATAGATAGATAGATAGATGAAGTTACATAACAACAGGGCTGAATCAGGACAAATCATTTCCCAATCACACTGTGAAAAACCTCCTCATTTATCCAATATGTGTGCGGATGCCAAGTCCTGCTCAGAAGCCTGTCGCTAAGGGCAACCCGTTCAGTCCCTCTGTCTGCTGAACAGATGCCCCTTTGCTTGTCCCAGAGGCTCAGATGTCGCCATGCCAACAAGCAGGTGTCTTGGCTGAAGATGGGCAAGAGACTGGCGTGACATCTTGTGCAGAGCAGGGACCAGACCGGGGTTACACAGGCTGATACAAACAGAGCAGCAAAGTAACCAAATCCATTTACAACTCCAACAGAGTCTGACGTCCTAGTTTGCCGTTTTTGCTTGACATTGTTGATAGAGTTGCACACTAGGGTGTTGATTCTCAGCAGCATTAGCAGCCTCTTGCAGTCATTTGATTGAATCTAAATATTAAGTATTGCAAACTGCATTTTAAAGGATGAAAACTTCAATCTTAACATGCAAATATGTAGTGATGGGAGAACACAGTACACACACACTAACCAGGATATGTGTGTATAATTTCAGCTCCATTTAGTGGTTGTGTTTAAATTAAAACTATTAAAAACTAAATGCTCCACTATGAAACCATAATAAATATATCAACTCTACAGTGCTCCAAACAGCCATCAACAGTGTCGTGTGTCATGAAACATATATATTAGCTTTACTTTCATTGTTGCTTGAGAAACATGAATAACAGCCTTCATTTGCCAGTTTGACATTTGACAGTGACAACTTGCAGCAGGACTTTCAATGCAACCCCATTACTGTGTTTTGCTTCTGTACATTTTTGTAAGGTGCCGCCTCACAGCAAGAAGGTTCTGGGTTTTAAGCAGCCAGCCGGTTGGGGGCTTTTCTGTGTGCCGTTTGCATGTTCTCTCCGTTCCTGTGCTCCGACTTCCTTCCACAGTCCAAAGACATGCGGGTTAAATTGCCTGTAGGTATGAATGTGAGGTTAACTGCCTCTCTGTGTCAGTCCTGCGATTGATTGGCAACCTGTCCATGGTCCACCCCGTCTCTTACCCAGTGTCAGCTGGGATCAACTCCTGCCCCCAAAGGATAAGCTGGTATAGCTACAGGATGGATGGATGGACATTTTGGCAGAGCTGACCACAGTCCAAGAGTCAATTGGGTCTTTCCAGCAGGGAGAAAAAAAACCTCTGCTGTAGACTTTTATGGCTGTTTGCTAGAAACAGGAGCATTAATTAAACTTCATCCACAGAAATTTTAACATTATTTAAAGAGATGGCCACCACAGTGTTTAAGTAACAGGTGATCTTGGGGAAGAGCAGAAACGCCACAACAGTAACGACTTTGCAAACAACAATTATCAATGTAATGTCGCCCTGGTTTCTGGGAAGTTTACGATTAACTGATCAATCAACAAAATAATTAGCAGATTAATTTATAACTAAAATAGAACTGTTCAGTATATTGTTACCATATTAGATTTCTTTACAATTTTCTTTATACTTCATGTCCAATTCAATATGATTAGTTTGTGCTTTAGGATAAATAAATGATGTCATGGCCCTAAACAATTAATTTCCTTTTTATTTTGTCAAATATGACCATTCAGTGTCTGGGTTATATGTTATTCACAGACATTTCCCCTTGTTTCTTTATTTGTGGTTTAAAATTGTCTGTTGAAATAATTTTACTAGATGTGTCAAAAAGATTTATCTTTGTGAAAGCTCTCTGAAAGATACAACCCTTGTGGAGAGACAATTGTTTCTGACAATAGCAATAGCAGTAACATCTGCTGTTTATGCACCAAACACTATTGTCTTTATCTTTATCTGAACAATAACTCTTATGCTTTGTTCATATTATTCTTGAGAGAGCTGTAACATTTAAACTTCATTTTGTTTTTAAGTTCACACAAATTTCAATCGTTAGTATGTAAATCTTAAACATTAGTGCACGAGTCATCGTCAATGTGTGAGTGCTTGTGGCTCCCAGAAAATGGTATCTGTGATTATTCATATCATTCAGAGGAGTGATTAAATATTCCTTATACCCTCCGAGCAGCGAAACAAATGAACCACGGCTACGTTCTAACAGGAGCTGACAGATCTTTTAAATAATGTTTATTTATCAATGGTAACATTTACCAGCCTTTGTATGGTCCCTCTGGCATCCGGAGGCTTCTCTGCCTTCCACTGCCTGGAGCCTGGCAGTGTCTCCTAAGCTGGCATTTCCTTTTTACTTTTTAAAACTTTGCAAAACTTTGCGGTGTGTTTGTCAAGGCTTCTCACCTCTCCAGTTCCTCTTCAGATACTAACAAGAGAGAGAAGGACAGAAGGTGAATGAAGGAAGGAGAGGTAGTGAAGACGTTCACACAAACAGGACAAAGTGAAGTGAAAATATTTAAGAGAGAAGTGGAGTGTAAGTGGGATGTTGAGACAAAGTTTAAATCATCACAATGGGGAACAACTAAATATATGTTAAAGAGAGATGTTTTACAACTAACTAATGGTCGAATAAATCTTAATTGCAATTCAAACATATGAATTAATAAATGAATATATGAACATATTCATTTATCATCTGCATGGAGATACATTATTCACTGCTTTTCTCCATTCCCCAGCATCCAAGCACAGGGATATCATTATACTTCAATTAATACAAAGTCTACTCTTACCATTGCAAAACCAAACACCACACTCTACGCACAAGATTTTACTTTCAAGGAATGTCAGCCCTACTTGAGGTCAGAGGTATAATTTAGCAAGTTAAACCAGTATAAAAGCACAGCAGCAGCCACAGGACGAGGAGGACACACATGAAGCATGTTGGTTGCAGTGGTGCAGAAAAAGGATTGTAACATTACTCGTGGTAACACTGGGCTTGATTTTGAAACTTCAAACAAAAGGAAGGATTGTTTGTCGTCGAAGCCACTGCGGAGATTCAAGTGAGATCTGCAGGTAAAGCATTCAGTCTGTGTCCAAACTGACTATTTGTCTCTGTCTTTTCTCTTGTCTTACATTGTGCTGCTTTCTTTGTGTCTTTAAATGTGACATTCACTTCCTGTCTTTATACAATTTTATTGTTAACATTCACTTATTTCTTTACTTTTTTTTACAATGTATTTCTTCTCCTAATCAGGTCCATATTACTGCAGTGTGCATACATTACCTCAGCCAACAGAGAAATGTCTTGTTCTGGTCTTTCTGCATTTGTCTCTAAGAAGTCTCGTCAGGTTGTTTTAACTTTAGCAAGACCTACGTTAATATCCAGGCCATGTGAGTCTAAGGTCTGTACAGATGTAGTTCAAGTGTTAATAACAGGCCCGTGTTTGCTTTGCTGGGATTTCAATACATAATACATAATTTTCATAAATGTTACTCTAATGAAGGGAGGTTGCATATGAAGTAACTCTTATGAATACACATGACAAGTGAAACAAAGAGAGTAGAAATCATTTGAATAGTTACATTAGAATTGTATATTATTTTTCTATTAAATATGGTAAACAGAGCTTGTGCCTGTTTATTTTGTTGAATCCATTTACACATGCTGACATGCTTAAGACTAACAGATATGACAGTGCCCTCTTGTAAAATGCCATTAATAAACATGTGTAACATCAAAACAGACTGAGGGATTGTGGTTCAGCAGAATGGAACAACAAACATTTTTATTGTACCGTTGAGACATGTTTAATGAAGAATTAGAGGTTTAAAGCTGCATGAAGTGAACCTGTGAGCGATTGTGTGGGTTTTTGTTTTGTTTTTGCTTTCTTGAAATTCTGTAAAAAAATATATATATATTTTTTCTGGTCACATTGTGAATTTTCTGTACTATGGGTCTAATTCTGTTGGAGAAAATGGGGGACTTCAAACAAAAGTATAATAAATTAACTGAGTAAAAGTGGAGAACAATTTCAGAACGGGCAAAAAGCTTCACAAATATAAACAAATCTTTATTATAAATTATTGGTAGCTCAGAATGATGGTATAAATATGATAAACAGTTGTTGGTACTTTGTTCAAACACATTTATTTAATTAACTGTTTTTCAAAATAAATAGTCACTTTTATTTTTTTATGAGAAAATTTACTTTTTTTATGTCTTGAACCTGTATTTTAAGTTCTTTAATTAAAGGAAGCTGTTCGCACCACACATTTATAACAAATAATTAGTATACAGTCAGTTAATGGCCAGTTGATTAGGTAAAGTAAACCTAAAACTGTTACTACCATAACATCTGTCTTTGTGACATTTATTACGTTGCATAAATAAATATATGTGTTTATTATTGAGGTCATTGTTAAAGGTGGTGTTGTACTGGATTATATTGAGAGGTGTTTTTGTCCTTCTCGTCCATAGAAAAGAGGGACAGGATATTAGAAATACCTCTGACTTCAATTCTTAAACCAATAACTTAATCAACACCTCTGTTACAGTGTCAAAACAATTATGGCCTCATAAAATTAGACTTTGACAGAACAGTTGTATAGGACCGCATTAGACTGTTTACCTAACTGAGTGTATTATGGAATAATACAAAAGTAATATAAAATAAAGAGTTACATTTAAAAGTTACATTCAGCATGACATTTTGTTATGTCTCACTCTGTCAGATAAAGGTGGGGACTGACTTACTGTTCAGATAGGACAGATAGGTACGCTACAGAAACCCCGACTGGCTTTGAAGCCATGATGCCCGCCTCACCAACGCCCAGTGTTACAACGCTGCATAAGAAATGATATGCAGGAGGTATCTTTGAATATTCATGACCAAATCCACTGGCTTTTTGTATTGTAGCATTAATTAATTGCTCGAGGGGAAGCTATACCCAAATAAGGAGCTGAAGTGCTCGCTGCTGAAACACGGCAAATCCAAAGAAAGCATTACAAAGTGACAAAACTATGATACAGTATGGATATTTGAAAAAACATGGGATGCATACGTACTTATACGTATTTGACAATTAACAGACAACAAGAATTTAAGCGAAAAAGAAAATCAAGCTTTATTTTATTTAGCTTTATTGTGAACTGAAATCATCTCTGATAGGCAACCCAGTCTTGAAAAAATCTCCCTTTGTTTAGGATTTGTGGATATATATATATGTGCCACTAAAGATGTATGAATATTCAAGGGGAAAGATGGTTGAAGAGTCCCAATCATCTCCTACACAGTTGCTCTGGCAGTTAAAAGAGTGCCGCTGAGAGGAGTTTCGCTGTGAACGACATTAGCATGCCTTTGAAACAAGAGACCTTGAGTATGAATAAGGGCTTTCCATACACACTTTGGAATGTAATTTATATGCACAAACTGAGGTGTGAGGCCAGAGGATGTTAGAGGGGCAGAAAGGATCCACTCGGTACAGGTGTAGCTTTCACTGGCCAACAATGTAATACCTGTTTTTATACAGCCAATGCCTCTTTACACATCAGTAAGTTCCTCTGAACTTACAGACACCATTGAAACGGAAAGTATGAGGTGTATAGATAATTGGATGCTCTGCTTGTACTTTTATATATATATATATCCTCTATGATCTTGAAGAAATGTGTTTCCTCATCAAAGAGGTTTTGTTTAATGTTTCAAGCTGAGCGCCAATAAAAGTGTTGATTTTCAACTGTTTGTTTGATGACCTGAGTTACTTTTTGTGCCACTGCCACCGGTGACCTATGTGCTCAACTCTCTGAATTATGCATGGTGATTATACGACGTAGTCCTCTGAATTGTAAATTCTCACAATTATACAGCCCATTGTCTATTCATTATTTCAAAACGAATGGGAAATTATGTAAAACTATCTCTAAAGAGGAAAGCAGCGTGTAATATGACTTGCCATATTGTTCATGCAATTCAAATACTTTGCTTTTTCTGAGAGTTGAAAGTAATCTGATTTAAATGAAATCTGACTTGCATGTCATGTGGGATTATGATACATTTGGAAGATAAGCTATGATAACTACACTACGTGCCATGAGGTGAGAGCACTCAGGCAAAGAGTGTTTTCCAATTAACTTAAACCTCCCTCAAGGTTAAATATACAAGTGTTGACTGAGAGTCGAACTTATCTTCTTTACTCGACCAGACGAGTGAAGGACTTCGACATGTCCCGCACACATCTCTCTGCTCCTCTTTCTTTTACAACCCCCTCACACAAGCAGAACATACAGTATACACATGTACTGTCTATTCACACAGGTGACAAAGCTACTGTTTCATTTATAAATAGTCAAAGAAAGATTTTTCTTTAGTTTGAGGCATACAGACATTAGTTCCAGGACGCTAAACTAAAACTAAAGGTGGTTTTGCTGTCAAGGCCTCCAAACTCTGGAACAGCCTTTCTGTTTCAGCTTGCTCATTTACTTCCTTTAAATCTCTCATAAACCAATTTTTATAAACATTTCCGCATGCACCCTGTCACTTCTAATGTCCTCCTCCACTCAAAAATGCGTTTTGCTTATTGTTTCTCCAGCTGGATGTTTGACCTTCACTGTGCAGAATGATGTATCTGCAGTTTGACAATAGAAGGCTTCATATTCATCTGTTTATCTGTGCTCACCTCAAATCTGAGTTCATAAAATACAAAGCGTGATTTTGCAACATCATGACATAAGTTGAAAGCCAGAAAGCTCAATATGTAACTTGTTCTAGATTGATGTGGAAACTTGAAGCCTCCGGTGCACAAACACTGAGAACAGACTTTTCAGTGAAGTCGGAGACATCTTGTATCCAGGGATTGAACTCAGAATGAAAAACATTTGCATATTCATCGATATTCTGGATTATCTATGGTGTAGATGTAGTTTTAAGAAATCTTAAACAGAAAAAAATCAGACACAAATTACTGTAGGAAACAGACTATTTTTATGTGTCTTAAAACATGTCTGGAGAGAATCTTTAACTAATTTGTATGTAGTTTTCTGTTTTTATTTAAAAGTCTGAAAAAAAGGTTGTTATTATTAGGTTATTATTAACTCCTGTTCTGTTCAATACCATTCTGTTATGTTCTGTCCTGTCTGGTTCTGTTCTGTTCTATCATGTTCTGTTCTCTTCCACTCTATGTTATTACCAGGTGGTTTTCACACATGTCACTATTACCACAGCGTTAAGTGATGTCTTTGTACAGTTCTTATAGATTTTTTAAAGCCCAGGATCTGGCATGGCCCGCTGCTTCCTGTCCCTCCTCCTCCTCCTTCTCCCCCTCTGGAAGTGTTACCCTCTCATCCTCTATCTCCCCTCATCCGCTATTCTCCTCCTCACCTCCTGCTGCACTCCATCCCTCTGCTGAGCACAGGTATTTGTTTAGGAATCTCTCGGTGGAAATTATACTCCATCTCCGGCGCTCCCTATCAACACACAATTATCATGGGCAATCATGCAGAACAGTGCTGAATTCAGCTGGGACTCTGATGACATTACTGACTGCAAGGCCCGGCTTCTCCTGGAGGTAGCCGGCCTGCTCCACACCTGCATTAAACCTTTCTCACTCCCTCTCTCTATCTTTCTCACTCTCTCTCTCGCCCTCCCTCTTTCCCTCCCTCACTCCCTCCCTCCCCCTCTCTCTCTCTTTCACACACACTCTCCCTTGGATATGGAGAGAAATTATTAAACTTTTTTTTTTATCTTATTAGGATTTCATTTAAACCAGGAAGTCCACCACATATGAAATCTCTTTCCTAGGGGAGACTGGGCTGGAAGGACCACTCCAAACTGACAGGACAAATCCTGAGATCTTATCTCACAATTTATTTGCATCTGTCAACCTCTGTGCCTTCTTTTATCTTTTTTGACCTGCAATGGCTTACCTCAGTGTTGCTTCTCATATGGTTGAGCTGCAGTTTGGTGCTGCTACTCTCTCGGTGTGTGGACAGCAATTTGAAATTTGAGAAATTTGGAAGTGTGAATTTCCAACCTAAAGTGTCTTCTGTAAAGGCAAAGTCAATCTCACAAAGTAATCAATGCCTTACTTTGTGTCGCTGCCTCCTGCATTCTGAGGCAAACCACAGATGCATTTCCCTATGTATGATAAGTACATTATAAAGCTCGAAAGGCACAGAGTTGATACAGACACATGAGAATCGGCACAGGAGTCCATTCAGATCCTGATCAAATGCTCCATTCATGAGTGAAATTACCATCCGTCTGTCAGCCAAGGTGTGAATTCTTTCATCTACAGATCCTACCTCTGAAGTTGTGATTAAATGCATAACGCCACATACACTCCACATAGACTCGAGATAAGCAAAATAGGATTTCTGCTGTTCACAGTGCATTTTGATGTGTAAATGAACAGTGCCCTCTTGTGGTATTCTAGTGTATTTTTTCAAACCATTTTTCACAGAGTCAGTTTAGGTGTTCTCCTGATTGGTCAGGCTTTAAGCTGTGCCAACCATTTTGCATATGGAATAAACTGATTATAGTTGCATCTTAAGAGCTTCTTTTTTTTTTGTCAGTGTGCAGGGAATTTTTCTATCAAATGAGACCTGACACTATTTTTAGAAATGAGTGCAAATCTTTTCACAATCCTTTGAACTTGTTACAATAACAAAAAGATACATTTTATTCATCAAAGCTTGCCTTCTCCTCATCTTTTTATTGGCCAACAGATATGAAGTCATGTCAGAATCTCACAACACACTTAAAAACTCAAGGAAGAACCAGACTGATGTTACAACTAAAACATGTACAACAAAAACTCAACAACAGAACATAAACAGTTACATACACTCAACACAAAAAGCCAATTATGCTTTAAGCTCCACTTATAAATAGAATAAACTGGTCAAACTGGAAAACATATGACCAAATAACAGCAGTTTCAGGCTATGTACAGAAATAGTAAAATAATACTGCAGAAAAAGCAGAAAAGGCATGATACACTCTGTAAAATATTAATATTTGATTATATTACGGGATAAGTCTGATGATATTCCACATAATTCTTATTATAAACTAAAAAGACCAAAACCAACAATAAATGGATAGTAAGTGTCTCTGTTACCAAACCATGATATAAATTATTTCTCTGTGCCATAGAGCTCATTGAAAAAAATCTACCATTCCCTCATCATTTGCTAAAAACCACAGTGCCCAGTCTCAATTGACTTATTTAACCTTTTTTAAAATGAAAGGTTATATTTGTGATCTGTTTGAAGAATGAAAGTTCAGGGTAAATTAATGGCTTTGGAGCTGAGTGTCACAATACAGATAAGATAGGGAAGTTAGAAAGTATCAGTTTTGGTCTTTTCATTGGATTTGTGAACAGTGACAAAGAATATAGCATATCATCAATTGTACCTTGAACAGTGACAGCAGAAATAGCTGCTGGCCAGGTGTTTATTCCAAAAACACTGACTCCCATTACTGTATATTGTGCCAACCCCTGCAACCCACAGAATATAAAACACATCATGCCACATTATAAGCTTTTCACTGTGAACTTTTTTATAAGAGTTTTAAAAAACGCTATACAAAGTAATACATATATTTTACTTGTTCAACCAGGGAAGAGTATTTCTAATCTCTTCAGCATCTACTCATCAACATTTGATTGCTGGTATGAATTTTATGAACATGAGATTAAAACAAAAGTGTTAAGCACCACAGATTTTATACTGATCACGCTCGAAGAGAATTCCTCATATAGTCCACTAGCTCAATTGAATGTTGCTCAGGGTGGAGAGATTATGATGCCAAGCTCAACAATGGTTGTAATGTTTTCATCCTGGAACAAAATGCTCAAGACTGTCAGATCTTTTACACCACAGAGATGCCATATAGTATCTACAGAGTCCTGCTTTTACATGGCAGACAAAATGGGGAAAATATCAAATGTCTGGTGATAAAAAAAAATAAAAATACAGGAGGAAGAAAAACACTTCTCAAGCCCCCACTCTTCCTCTAACCTGCTGCTGGTTAAAGTTAGTGGTAATGAACCTTGATGGTTTGGCCAATGAGGAGGAAAAGAAAGCCGGCCAGGAGGCAGAAGAAGATGCCAATGGGGGCAAACATGAAGGACAGACCATAGTTGAAGGACAGCTGGAAGTCTGAACACAGTGCAGAGCGCTGGTGCTCTATGTAGGCTTCCATCACACCCAACACCTGTAGCCACAGTACGTACATCACCACCACACACAGCAGGACAAGACCTGGTGCAGAGAACAGGCAAAGAGACCACGATGATTGAAACTCACTGCATATAAACCAATGGCTCCAAAACAGGGTATAAAAATGAATATTTAACCAGTGGTGGGAGTAAGAGTACCAACACAACAGTGTAAAAGTACATAATTACAAGTAAAAGTTCTGCATTTAAAATGTATCATCAGCTAAATACAATGAATGTATCAACATTAAAACTAAACTTGAATTAAATCTACTTGTTCTGCGGAAAATGCAATGCCATCTTCACTTTTTTCTAAAATATGAAAAATTAATTATACAGTAAATTCTAATGTGAAATCTTAATTTGAAAAGTCACCAGAAACCAGTCAAATAAATGTAGTAGATTAAAAAGTACAGCATTTCTTTCTAAAATATAATATAATAAGTAGAATTAAAATGGGAAATAACTCAAGTGAAGTTTTAAATTGCATGTAAGTATATTAGGTTACTTTCCACCACTGGATTTAACAATTTAATTCAAAGCCTCACCAGATGCCAGGAAGAGTCCGCCTCCTGCTTTATACAAGCGATGGCTGGCGAACGGAGCAGCACAGATGATGACGAACCCACCGAGCACAACAGCTGCCACACCAATGAGCATGAAGATGCTCCAGAATCCTCTGTAGACTGGAAAACAGAAAGTTGTATATACAGCCAGTAGATCACTGGAGAATATAAACTCTATCTGCACAAATAAAAGCAAATCCAAACAAATAAAGAGGAACTTACTTATGGCATAATCATAGTCTGTAGCATTGTGGGTCTGATGAGACACTGGGAATGGGTAGAGGTAGCCGTGCATGCACACTTTTGAGTGAGGCTGATTTGCTGGAGAGAGAAAGAATAGAGCAACACAGAAAATAAATGAGAATCTAATCGTACAAGTAAACAAACACAGGACATCACTTACGAATGCAATATAATTATGAAGCAAACAACATAACAGTAAAGTTTTTGTCATAAAACACAAGATATGAGCAATAAAGAGAATATTCTGTTCTTTACACATTGATGATTCACATTTAATTTGTCATTTTTAACTTTATTACTTTATAAGTTTGTAACTTATTTGTTTTGTCAGTTGCAGACTTTTGTCAGTTGCAACAGCTCTGTTCTTTTTGTCTATATGTAGTCTTTTATGGATTAGGATATAAACTGAATTTGACAACAGAGTGACAAAAAAGTTGTGATCATTTTAGACTTTTTCTCTCATGTTTTTATATTCTCCCCTCGCCTCTCCTCCCTTTTCTTCCACCATGTGAAATTCCACAGACCCTCACAAGGTCCTTTCAGTGCTGGAGGCTGTTTCTGACAATGACCCACCATTCAAAGTCCCCATCAGAAAATAGACGACGCACAATCACCTGACCAACGACCAGAATAACATCACATGGCATGGCATCTAAACAGTCACATGAGGGGCTTACTACCACTGGGGCGACATACGAGTTTTATTGACACAATAACAGCGAATCAGAAGCTGACATTTTTTCTGCAGCGGAGTTACAGTGCTGCTGTGGTTTCCTACACTAACCAGTGATTGGCTTCAGAGGACAGAGAATAGGACCATTTAAGAGAAATTATAAAGAAAAGTTGTCTTCCTTTTTATTTGTATCTAAATGGTTTATATCAGTAGACCTACTCTATAGTTTAACCCTAATGTTCATACTTAGTACTGTTTTATTATCTTGATACCTGATTTAATTTGATAGGAAGTGCTAATTGCTTGATAAGTATGAGTTTGAACTGATGATGGATTCGGTGTAGAGCATGAACACCATGGATTTTCATCAGCTCTCTATATGTGTGATTGGAGTTGACAGTACTTTTTACAGTATCTCTCAAATCCCAAACCATCCTTTTTGGATTCCTCTCAACATTTCCTTGTCTGTGAATTACTTTTTGTTTACATAAAGCCCATAAAACATAATATGTTTCCTTATTTGGAGTAACAGCAATTCTCTAAGGGAATAATAATCTGTACTTAGTGGTTTACTTAGCAGTTTGTAGCTAAAGGAAGGATTACCACTTCAATAATTTTCTCCACTGGCTTTTAATGAGGAGAAAAGAAACAAAATAGTTAGAGGAAATAAATTAGTTGATTTTGTTTGATTACAAAGCATTGGAAAAGATGAGAAAGTTAAGCCAAAGCCAATAAAGCACAAGGGTTAGCCACTGGAACAACACCATGTCTCTGTCTCACTTACTGAACCACAGCTTCCACAGCAGGTTGTCATCGCCTGCGCTGCCTCCAAATGAACACCTCCAGAAAAAACCCTCGTGGTACAGAGTGATATCACTAATGTCCTCCTGCACCACCACATCTCCACGCTGAAAGAATGGATACAAAAAAGATGAATTACTTATCACTTAACATATTCTGACTATGAAAAGTCTGTACAAAATAGGGTTTGTATTTGCATCATTATGCATGCACTCCATGTTATCTGTTGATGTAATCAAAGGCTGGCAGAAGTCTCAAGATCATGTGTGGCAGGTGTGCAGCATGTTGCCACAGTGGCACAGAGCAGCTGCTAAGTCAGGTCAAGGGTTGAGCTGAGCAAGCACCTCCAACGTCGTACAGGTTTGGTTTGGTCGCATATGAGTGAGTGTGCAGGCCAAGGGTGTTCCCACTCAGGAAACACTCATCACTGGTTGTAACTATTTTTGCGCGTGAGCAAAAAGATGCATCCTAAATTGTCTGTTACGTCATCCATAAAGTACAAAAGTGTATTTTATTTTGAAATCAACCTTTTAAGACCTTGTTGAACGATTGCATTGCTGGTTTGTTTTTTAAAAAATCAGATAGAAAAGACACCTATAAATGTTGTAGGAAAGTGGCTGTGGGCCTGAGGGTCAGGAACCCCACTTAGACTGATACTAAACCTGTGATGTAGTGTCACAGAGAGAGAAGCTGTCTTGTTTGAAGGTGACAGAAGCCTAAAAAGGTTGAAAAACAGTGCTATAGGATGCTGACACTCCTACTAAGCTGTGCACTTTTTCACACCTTATCCTACATTATATATTATGTAATATAATGGATAGTACTTGTCCAGAATTATGGTTGATTAAATGGTAAATCCTTGCATTGCATTACAGTATGTACTACGTACTTTGGTTTTATTGTGGTGATATCATGTCTCAATTCCAGTATCAGTGCCCACTATGAAAAAGTTAGGTATGTTCTAGTCGGTGATATTTAATACAGTACCATTGGGACTACTGGTATTTGTATTTCTACCATTGGGGCACATGGTACAGGCTGTGTCTCAATCACTGCATAGCTTCACACACGCTACATTGAACAGTGTCTGGTTACATGAAGACGTCCTGCAGAGATGCCTCTCCACCCTGCGGTTCATCTACTGAGAGAATGATCGGAACAACTGATCACACTTTCTAATTTAAAAAGACTTTGATTCTAGTTTAAAGGTCCACCATTAAACACTTGCAAGTATTTTATTGTGGGGATATAGAGCGCAGCTTCACAATACACATAATACACTTAACAATAATAGAATCACTGGGATTATTTCTTCTCTTACAGCAAGGACACCTAACTTAAGTTCCTGGGGTTATAACATTTTTCTACCTATAACACATAACTATTAACTAACTAACAACTAACTATCTTCTGAGCCTCCATGATCTGCTGCTGTTTGAACACCCACCTCTATGGTCACACCACCTGGGCCAACAGATCCGTCAGGGTTTGGGTGGCAACTCTCTGAAACCAGCAGCCAGTAATCAGTTCCAAACGAGAGGAGGATGAACACAGCTGCCAACGCCCCAAAGAGCCCAGCAAAAAACAACGCCACGCTAAGCTTCATGGTCCAGGATTGACTCAGCTACTGGATGCCCACACTCAGTCTAACTTCCCCCTCCAACTACAGCAAGTGCATGTGACAAGCAGAGGCAGAAACTCCTCTTGCACTGTAGTACATCCACTGAGTAAGATGGGTTTCCAGCTGGTTTATAAGGGGTTACTGGGTTTTGACTCCTCTCCTGTCCCTCTGTCCGTGTTATGGGAGGACAAGGTTGAGCACATGACTCCTCTGGGCCCTGCTGGGGTCTGCACACCGCCCCCACCCTGCCAGCATACCACCCCCTGGGCTATTTTGGGGGGTCTGATTGAAGGCGGCTGCTCCTCTCCACTGTGGGGTTGAGTGTGTGCAACAGTTGGAGAGTGTGAAGGGAGGGGATCAACGCAGAAATAACCGGTGGCAACTGGACACCCACCGTATGCACGGGAATGTCAGGGCAGGGTGAGACTGAAAGGACAGAAGAAGAGTAAAGTATCCCACAACACCCGGCTCAAAGCTTCTAAACAGACACATAAACAGACACACACGCACGCACACACACACACACACACACACACACACACACACACATACATACACACACACACACACACACACACACACATCAATATAATTTCCTGTAAATGGGTGTGATGAAAATTACTGTAACAGTATCTTTAATTCTTGGGGATTTTCAGTTGTGTCACACTCAATGATCACAGACTTTAATTAGCGATTATCAACTGAAGCTTTATAAACAGTTAAATTAGTCATTATAGACATAATGTTTAAAATTAAACTTGTGGCCTTTTAGCCGTTACTGTAACTGGTGCCACATAAATGATAGTTTTCTTACTTGAAGTGTGTCTAGTTATTTATTTAGTCTTCCATCAATAAATGTTTTAAGTATATTCTAAAACAAATCGGATTTTGTGGTTAGTAACAGTCAGTGTGAGTTGAGGGAACATCTGCTTTATTAGCATCCAAGGGGCATATTTAGCAGGGAACCTACATGTAGACTCTGGCAAATTTACACACTGATGTGACCCAGGACCACCTTCAGCCAGAGACACCCCACCCACATCCACTGCTCTGTATTGAAATGTGAGTGTCACTTAAATCTTGTCTGAAAACAAACAAAAGTTTGAGTAATATTTTCCCATCTACCACTTGTAATTGTAATTTTATCCGTTCATCAGACTGTTTAGCTTTTTAACCTTGAAGATAAAAACACAATGTGTAATATAAAAATACAGAATTAATCTGGGTTATTCTGTGAGCATTCAACATATCGGTACTAAAAAGTGTGACAAATATATTTGTTGTTAGGGTTAGAAAACTGTACTTCCTCATATTCAGTGGGCCCACAACCCCAGATCTTATTTCTCAGCACCATGCAAGGTGGTAAACAGAAAATGAAAGACTGCTGGTTAACTGTTCAGGAAGCTCAGGAAGTAACCACCCTTTAAAATAAATTGGATCATAGCTACAGGTTCTTATTCTTAAATCTTACTGTATGTTTATGATAAGATAATTATTAATATCTTTTAAGAATAATTTCAAAGTTTATCCTCTTCATACAGTGAGTCATTCCAACAAAGAGATTATCAAAGTCTCAATGACACAATTTCCTACAAGTTCATGTCTAAACTAATTATAAATGAACTAGAGAAGTTGTGGTAGTGATTGTAAGACTGTTTAAATGGAATATAACTGTAGAAAAGCCTCAGTTTGTCCAGCAGGTGGTGTAAAAGTAGCAATCAAACAACACTCTCAGTTAGTATAAATGTTAAAGCTGAAAACAAAATTCATATGCAAACAATAGTGCCTTTATTTATTTTTAATGTATTTATTATTGATTGCTTTGTTTAGGTTTTTTTTAAAAAAAAATGTGTTGAGTGAGCAGGTATTTTGGGGTTTGCTACTATAGTATACGGCCATCGTTATACAAGAATATAAGAGTGCTGCGATATATACAAATATTTGTAACACAAAATAGAACAAAAACAAATAAATACTAACAAGTTTTAAAGTAATAAAAAATGAAATAAAGAATCTGCTCATTTGTTTCTGTGACGTCAGCGGACGATACCAACTGTGAGCGCAGCCGCGGGGGAGTCAGACCAGACACCCGGGGAGGTCATCACCTGAGAACTCAACTGCGACTCGAACAGTCAGCTTCATCGGAGGCCGTACACGGTCCGCTTGTCTTAACAACTCAGCACCATTCATACATGTCGCATTTATGCGAAAGGTTTAAAGCGAGCAGTTTATCTCCACCCCTGTCTGTCGGAGCTCCGCCGGGACGCCTTTTCTGTTTGGATCATTTACAGTAGAGCGGATGAGCGCTTCCGCTTTGGCTACAGCCGTGCTATCACAGCGGGAGGATGAACAACCAGAAATGTAGCACTTTATTCCAGAAACCAAGAGGACGGAGGAGCATTATTCAATGTATCTATGTGGTGGGCTTCATGGTGAGTAGCTAACTGAGGTTGGACGGTGCTGGTTTCAGCAGGGAGGGGACTGTTATTTCATGTTTTCGTAACTCAAAGGTGAGGTAAAAAAGAAAGAACATTGCACAAGTCAGATATTTGAGATGTGCTTCGAGTGTCTTCGGGGTGATTGTTGGATGTAATACTGTTCCTTTTAAAACAAAGGTCTTAAAGGTGGGTTAAATGTTACCCTTGCACTGACACCTTAAACCCTCACCTGTCGCAGGCTACCTACCTGCAGAAAGAGAATAAAACTTAAATCTAACTCTGATATCTGCAGACACTTTAAAATCTGCAATAGCTACTGTAAATATAAAACATTATATAGTACAGTTCAGTTCAAAGTATATAAAGGGCCAGTAGAAACTCAGAGCATAGAGGAGAATTGTTCTCTTCTTAAAGAAACTGCCTATCTAATCTTAAATCAGTACTTAAAAAAAAATACTTTCTGACCACTAAACATAAAAACAAAGTTATGTGATCTATGCATACAAATATATTTTGTGTGTCTGTGTATTTTGAAATGTCACCCTAAATGAATTAGGTGTGTAGCTACTAAATAAGGGAGCTGTTATAGAAGATGGCAGGTTGTTTTGACACCCCTGAGTGTGTTGAGGGTCACCTCTTCAAACCATCACTGTAAGTAAAACATGTTGCAACGTGGGCTTGTTCTTCCTTGAATTTAATGCTGAAACCCTGTATTAGTTATCTCATAGTTCAAATACAAGCAATCCTGTGTGATCGTGAAGACGATGGGACTCCAGCGCTGACCTGCAGTCATACTTCAGAGAAGTAACTTTACATCTCGAGCTGCATAGCTGGCTAATGATCATTTAATTAAAGGTGACTAAAAGAAAGCAGGCATCTCCAATTTTTTGGCAGGGGGAGCAGACACAAACTGCTGGGGACAGTAATGCTTCTGAAAGTTAAGCAATTAGTGTAATGAGTTGTGGTAGAACACTGTATGAAATGCTGTGTGACTTCAATCAAGAATTTGGCAAGATCTGCTCCCATTTCAGCAATGCAGATAAACATGATGAGCGATGGCTTTCTGCAGCTGCTGCAACCACCACTAAACTCTCTGTGTTTGAACACTGGACACTGGCTTTACCTTATCTGATCTTAAGTGTTTCCTTTTGTTCAGAAGTTTATGGTGCGATGAGATCCTGATAATGACAGCTGGATACCTCTGGGCTCATTCCTGCTCCTCTTTCTTTCTGCTTCACGTTGTTTTTTTTTTTTTTAGGACTTGTTTGGGGTGAGCATGATCATCCCGCTGCTGAGCCATCATGTGAAAGCTCTTGGAGCAAGTCCCACTGTGGCTGGGATTGTAGGTAAGATATGTCCACTGCACACAGTAATCTGTTTAACTTACATTGTAGGATGTGTACTACAGGGTTCAGCCCTTAGAGTGGATGTATAATTAGGCAGCAAACTGATAAGCTCTGAAAAGTCTTTAAACCACATGACCAACCAAATTACGATCTCAGAGGGTTAACACGGACATAAACGTAATTAATCTACAGTTTTATAAAGTCTTTGTTTTTGGAAGAGTGATTGTCATGAAGACACACGACTGCTAACAAATCATTTGCAATAACAAAGTAAAACACACTGTCACAGTGACAATATTAGAGCTGAAACGATAAGTTCATGAATCAGTTAGTCAAACAAATACAGAAAAGTTCTGTTGGTTGGTTGCTTTGGTGTTTTCCTCATTTGCATGTGTTTTGTCTGTTTGTGTTTTTCATAAGTTCTCAGCTCCCAACAAGAAATTCAAATATGTCATCTTGGGCTGTAAGAAAGTGTGATTCACATTTTGTAACATTTTCTGTCATGTTACAAAGTAAACGATTAATAAATTAGTAGGAAAATGATGCATTCATGATAGAAAATAATAATTTGTTGCGGCCCTCGTAAATATAATGTTGAAAATGTGCCTTAAAGTTTCAGTTAGATTTCAGTTACTGTGTGTGTGTGTAATGAGAAATAATGTCCAACCCCTGTGCTGTAATTGTTGTTTCCTTATTACATATAAGGAAGATATTACATATCACTAACACATTAGATGGTGTTTAGTGACAGTTTCCGCCGCTTGGTGTCTGCTCTGTGCTTTATATTACAAATATGAATTAAAACAAATATGAAACTGTTGCAGGGTCGACATATGGGATCTTACAGCTCTTCTCAAGCACAATAGTTGTAAGTATTGATTTTGTTTCGCTCTAAAAAAAACGAACTAACTAAACTGTCTCTGCCTCTAACGTCTCTTGAGCCTCTCCTGCTTGACAAGGCACGCTCACAGTTAATGGCCAAAATAGTTGCATTCCATGTCATCTCCGGTATTTCATGAAAACAATAAACACTGTCTGTTTCAGGTTGGTTGTGGTCGCATAATACACCCAGTCTCTCACACACACACACAAGCTTCTCCAAGTTAGCCACAGTTATCACTCCTTTTACACAGAAATTATAATTGTTTTAACCTTTTAACACCCCCTGACTGGACACTGAGGAGCTGTTGAAGTGAAGTAACCCTTGGATGTTAAATGAAAAATCAAAGCCTTTATGATGAAACCATGTCCAAACTGTTAATAAATAACTCAAAAAGCCACAGTACTCTACAATAAGCACTGCATCTGACACAAGATTCTCAGCTTTCCACGTCTCTCTCCTGCTGCCCACAGCTCCTGAAATTGGTTTAATTCTCAGGGGTCATGCGACAAATTAAGACAGATAAGGACTTGTCTGTTGGTTCCTGCGTGCAGACCGGCTGAATCCTGATAAACGCAGGGATACGTGAACAGCCGGGTCTCTATGATAATCCCACCAGGCTACATCCAGAACACAGCAAACTCAATTGGTCCTTATTTCATTATTTCATCAGATGGGTGTGTGTGTGTGTGTGTGTGTGTGTGTGTGTGTGTGTGTGTGTGTGTGTGTGTGTGTGTGTGTGTGTGTGTGTGTGTGTGTGAGAGAGAGAGAGAGACGAAGAGAGAGAGAGAGAGAGACAGGGTGAGAATCTAATAAAGAGCTGTATAACTGCTTCAGCTGCTTGGGTGACAGGAAATCCAGGGTTTGGGGATTTCTGTTATATTAGTATTTCCATACGTATGTATAGAGGTACTTTTCTCTGCTGTGTCCATTTGTTGAGATTTGTCTTTCCAGATCAGTGAATTAAAATTCTCCCCCTGTTTCAAGATGTTTCAAAGGATTGTACAAAATATCTTTTGAATGGGAAATTGGTGTTTGTGGTTGTGCGTCACTTCCTGTGTGTGATTGGCAGGGCAGCTGGAGTGATGTGGTGGGACGGCGGTACTCTCTGCTGACCTGTCTGCTGCTGAGTGCTCTAGGCTACGGCCTGCTCGGGATGTCCTCCAGCATCGCTTTGTTTGTCCTCGCACGGATACCTGTGGGTAAGTCAAGTCATATTAGGAAAAGCACATGTCTAAACAATCGAATGAATGATGGCTGATTTCCATTTAGCTGCTTCAGTTTCAGTGCTAGCTCACTGTCATGACTTCCTGGGACTTTTAAAGGTCCAGTGTGTAACATTTAGGAGGATATATTAGCAGAAATGGAATATAATAATCAGAAGCTTGTTTTCATTAGTGTACAATCACCTGAAAATAGGAATTGTTGCGTTTTCGTTACTTAAGAATGAAAAGTGTTTCTCTACTGAGGGAACTGGTCCTCCTCTGAGGAGTCTGTCATGTTTAACCAGTAGCTCAAAATGGACAAACCAAATGCTGGAGGGTGTGGACGAGGACATTGTAGATGTGACTCAGCAGCTTAAACATATGTAGCAATATGTATTTTTAATCTCTCTCTGGCTTAATTTTATTTTTGGGGTTAACATCTCATTCCAGTACTAAAAAACATTCCTGATTGTCTTGGATAAAATGTAATTATGGCAGGTGGAATGAGGATTTATATGAAATAGCAAAATTCTCATAACTTGCACAAAGCTGCCACCTTATTCTTTAAAGCCAGATCAGTCAGCTTCTTACTCTCACTGTTTGTTGACTGTTTTCTGTCTCAGGGTTGTTCAAGCACTCCCTGTCCATCTGCAGAGCCCTGCTGTCTGACCTGGTGTCTGAGTCAGAGCGCCCTCTGGTGATGGGACACTTCAATGCAGCCTCCAGCGTTGGCTTCATCCTGGGTCCTGTGGTGGGTGGCTACCTCACGGAGCATGAAGGTGGCTTTTATACGTCCTCTTTTACCTGTGCAGCCATCTTCATTATTAATGCAGGTTGGTAGAAACGGGAGAGAAACAACTGATTTAATAGAGCCCCCTTTTTTAAAATATGTGTCTAACATTATGTGTATGTCGTTCCAGGGCTGGTATGGATGCTACCATGGAGCGAGACGCTAATTCACCGTAATGAAACTAACGCCAGCAACGATGCAAGTAAAGGTTGTCATGATAACAACTGCAGTAATTCGGTTCTCAATGGCTCTCATACAAATAGTCACCACCCAGTGTTGGCTGCAGAGAATGATCCAGGCTCCAGAGCGGCAGGGAGGCACCGAGGTGGTCTCAGGTGGAAGGAGTTCTCTCTGCTCCAGCCTGCCTGGAGACAGCTGTCTTCAGTGGGCTCCAAGATCCACATGGTGGCCTCTTCTGACATGTGGGACCTTTTCCTGGTGCGTCTTCTGATGGCCATAGCTATCATGCTTTACTACAGTAACTTCTCTCTGGCAATGGAGGAGCGTTTCTCACTTAAACCAAAGGTGACAGGTTATCTGATTAGCTATAGCAGCACCTTAGGGGCCCTTGCTGGGTTCTTGGTGGGGCCAGTCACCCAGCTGTATGGGAACAATATGCCTGCTCTGCTCCTTCACTCCACAGTTCTCACCTGTTCACTAATTTTACTGTACGCTGCCGCGCCTAGTGTGTGGCAGGTGCTGCTTACCTCCACCTTCTTTGCCATTTCCACCACTATTGGACGGACATGCATCACAGATCTGGAGCTGCAGAGAGGAGGGGTCCAGGCCAGTGGGACTCTGATTGGAGCCGGGCAGTCAGTCACAGCCGTTGGTCGAGTCCTGGCCCCTCTTCTCTCTGGTCTGGCCCAGGAGTTCAGCCCTTGTGGTCCCCCCAGTCTGGGAGTGATCCTAGCTCTTGCAGCCGTAGGTTTACTGCTCATCAGGATCCCCAAATGGGACGGGAGGGGGATGACAAAAACAGCCAAACTCTGAGTAACTGGATGAATTTAGAATTAATGAAAATCAATGCAAATCTACCACACAGAGACATGCTCTTATTTGTTGGCCAGCTGTGAAGATGACCAGCAGACTCATAGTGGGAGCGATGTTTCCTGCTCAAAATGTCAAATGTGTCCGTAGATGTGGTTGCACCACAGGGTCAAAATGGCTCATCACCACCAGCACTGCAGTCCTTCTCTCAGGAAGCATCAAGCGCAGCATCCAGTGTGAAGTAAGGGCTGGGAAGTTTCATCTGCTTCCCCCTGCGCTGTAGTTTAATCAGACAGAAACATGTGGGCCTTGTTTTGGCACATACTACTTGGGACAGCTTTGCTGGAAACAATTCACACTTTAATGTAATTTTCTAACCACTGCATTGTCCAGAGTCAGCCTGGTGATGATGATGATATTCACTACAAGTCAGAATAACTTTTACTGCTTCATCAAAATACAATAACAAGATGATCTTCCTTTTACATTCCAGGCAGTTATGCTTCAGACGTTCATAAATGAGCTATAGTAGCTGTGGGGAAATCACGCTGCCTGACTGTCCCAAAGTAGATCAGACTGTAAAGTAATAATAATAATAATAATAATAATAATAATAATAATAATAATAAACACTTTTTACCTCAAAGCCAGTTGTTTCACCTAATGCACTTCATCGGAAATTCTTCCTTCTGTGTTGTATGAGCAAATGTTTGCTCTAGTTTCTGACTCTTGAGTTTTATAGTGAAATATTTGCTAATTTATCTTAGGATATGTTTAAGTGGAGACTTAAAGAAATTGTGAGTTTTAACTGTATACTGAGCACCACTGTTAAAATCCCAAATGATATAAATGTATGTAAAGAAGTTGGTGAATGCCAGATTCATGTCACAAGGAATAAACAAAGTTTTATATGCAAGTCGACGTTGTTTTGAATTTGTATATACAACACTGAATTCAATGCAGTTTAGATGTTGCATTCAACTCTGTCATACCTGCTGTACATTCTTCCCTTCTTCTCTTCCTCTGTGGGCGGTGTCATCTTTATAAACCTGCATTGTATCCATGGTCTAATCGAGGATGCTTAAAAAACAGCTTTCAACAATGTAGAAAATTTATTGCAGAAAGAAAAAAACGAAGTGGGCCGAGATTTGTGAGGTCCATCAGTGTAACAGACATACAAAAGGCTTACAGATAGTCAGGAGTACTCTGTACTGCACAGCAATAAGTCCTCATCTTAAACATAATATGGCCTATATCAATCATACATCTGTCACACACAATAGGCAATAACATACAAAAAAAGTATAGTATTTACATGTAAGGACAAAGAAATAATCACTCAAAATAAAATAGTTTAAATTAGATTGTCTTTAAACATTTAGAAAAAAGTACAAGATAAAAAGTATTTAAAATCACATTGATGTCAACGGTTGAAATTGAATTGGCAGAATGACTCACTGTTGCCAGTTCATATACAGTTCCTTCACTACAGTGCACTGTGCTTCTGACTTCAAGATATTACTCTCCAGCCTGGTTCATTTTGGAGGTTGGTTCACCTCCAATAAGAAATGAATGGACCTCCAGTGTTCACAAACTCTGCCTTTTTGTGGTATTAATACACAGTTTTATGTACAGACCCTGGAGATGCTTGAGATCATGAGATTCAGTCTGTGGCAGGCCAGCTGCTCTCTGAAAGCCCAGGCACACCTTTACTTCCTCTTCGGGTTCCACTGAGGCCGTCTGAGCAGGGGGTTTTGTGCTGTGTTGTCTTGGGTTTCAGCTGCCCAGGCTGGAGTTGGAGACGAAGGCTGCTGCTGCTGCTGCTGTTCCTCCTCTTCTGCTGTTGCTTCATGATGCCCATTTCTGAAGTTATCAGCTGAACTGCTGTCATGGTCAACAGAGGGGGGGAATTGACGGCGAGGAGCAGGTATGCGGGCATTGCTGGAGGAGGAGTTTGTTCTGGACATGCCATGCCCCATCCGGCCTCTCTCCCCTGTGCTTTCATCCAGCACATCAACAGAGGGCGCCTCTTTTAGAGTGTCCAACCTTTGTAGAGGCATCATAGCTCTGGAGGAGGAGCGCCCAGGCTGGTGAAAACGAGAACGTCTGGAGGGGTAGGCCACCTCTGACATTGTTTCCTGATCATCTGGGACAGGAGAGGAGAGTGGTAAAATTGTAAAGAAACCATTAACTGGACTGAATAATTCCATCAAACCACATTATATTTTATACAGTTGCATGTGAATAACACTTGAATGGTCCTTGATGAATGAAGAAATAAATCTGGGTTCTAACCGTTAAACCTCACTGACCTGCAGGTGGCTCAGTCATTCCAAACATATGTTGTGCAGCCAAACATTGTTCAAACTTACATACATAACTAATATTTCACTCATTGTAGCTAGAACAAGCCGATACACAAATAAACACCTGAGCAAGTTCCATTCATTGAAATAGGCAGTGAGATAAAGTCAAAGGCTTTATTTACATAAAGGGAAGTAAAAGGGGAAGGTTGGATGTTAAGGGTAGTTTACCTGTGTAGCTCAGCCTCGTGGGAGGAAATTTTGATTCCAGACTTTTCCCAGCAGGAAGAGAGAAGTACTTATGAGATTTGGGCACCACCTGAGAATAACATGGGAATGAAAAAACAGAACGATAAGAAGGGAGGGTAGAAGGCCAAGAGAGAAAAAGGAGAATGATGACTAAGGGATGGGATAAAGAAAGGGAACCTTATGTTAGATTGGGATTTTCATATCTGAGTGTAGTCGAGAGATAATTAACCTGCTTCTAATGAGGTTCAATTCTGCTCTCACTTACATACTTTCACTAAAAGACTGAGATATTTACTATATATAATATATAGTAAATACCAGCCATAATTAGAGTTTTCCTGCTTACCGATGACTGAAAGCTGCCAGGTCGGAGGCTTCGACGGATGCTGGTGTGTCGTCTGATCAGTATCTCTTTTGTCTGGCTGTCATTGGGAAGGGCATGCTTATTTGTGTATGCCACCGTCTGGTTACAAAAAAACAAAATGGCACAAGATACAACATTACACCCACACACGCAACATCACACAGCAGTAGGACAGTGGATTCCAACCTCAGGGTCGGGACCCTCACTAGGGGTTGCCAAAGCCTCACAAGAGGTCACAGGGCCTTTTTGTAAAATATACGGTAAACCTATAGCTCAGCATTTGATTCATTTATGTAAAGAAAACTAAATGAAATTGTTATTTCTAAAGTTAAGATTATTATTTTGCAGTAGATATGAACAGGATAAGGGCATGGCGAGTAAGACCAGAATTCAAGCTACTTTCACAGATCCTTCACTCTGCTAATCAGCCTCAGCCTGAATTAGAAAAGTATGCAGTTAAAACAACCAGAGCTAATAGAACAATGAGAAGAAAAAAAAAACACTGAATCTGCCAAAAAAAGAAGAAACCAATTAAGTATGTAGAATACATTTTCTTTTCTTTTAAATGAAAAATACTGACAGAATTGTATAAAAACGTTCCCTAAGAATATCAGGAAAACTTCATCTAATATAATATTCACAGAAAATAATCTGCTTAAAATTCATCCAAGTTGCTCGTTTTACTTCATTCAGTTTTTGTGTTCAGTATTTGGGTTAAACAAAGTGTTGAGTTATTAAATTAGTTAATCGGTTCCGTACTGTTATTGTTATGCACTGAATATAATAGGAAATATCCATAAAACATGTCACTTAGTCGTGGCTTTTAGTTCAGCCAATAATAGAAAAAGATCCCTTAAGATAAAAGGTTGGAAACAACTTCCCGCTCACAGACTGCACCATTTTGTAATGCGTCCATCTGTAATAAAGTCTGGCTAAAGGCGGCCACAATGCCTCAACCTTTTGGTCAATAACATCCACTGACTGTGGAGGCGACAAAGGCTGAGACAAACAGACAGTTAAGATGCTTTGAGAAGAGACAGCATTCTTTACAGCTCAGATTACTCAACCAAAACTAGCCATACCTGTTTGAGCCACAAGGGTCTGTGTCTCTATTTGGACTTTGTGAGTTGCCACACTAACTTCCTCCATGCACGCACCCATCACTGTCAACACAGTTCTCTCTGTCCTGCAGCTTTTAGCTAGGGCTAAAACAAACATAACTGCCTTTCAAACTTTCCCAACATTGCCATTGTACTTTAGAGAAATGTCTCATATCAACAAAATGCTCTTATCTACTTCATGAGAGGGCAACATGGTCAGAGAATGGGAACCAGTTTCATGTTTTCTTCTGGTAAATCTGTCAAATAAATAAAAAGACACGAGGCAACACTGTGCCTACAAATGCAACTATTCGTGGTACGAGTGTTAAAAGGGAACAAAGTGCTCAAGATGTAGAGAAAAAAAGAGCTCATGTTAAAACAAATACCACCACAGTCAGAAGGTGACGCAGGGTTTGAGTGAGAGACAGACCAGTAAATATGTGAAGGGACTTGAAAAGAGGGGCTATAAAGATAATCAGACAATCCGTCTACCCAAGAACAGAAGCACATGCTCCCTATTTGTCGACACATCAAAGCGCCTCTGTGCGCTTTCTGGAAGGGTGATGTCATTTTACAAATGGAAAAGTACTGCCGGCCACAGTCTGTGGTCATGCAAAACAGCACTGAGTTTCAGTGCTTGGAGTAATCACATTATTGTGTGTAAGTAAGGCGTCACTGAAAATCTAGCCCAGTTTCCAGTTTCCATAAAACTGAATTTAAAATGACGCCTGTTCGCCGTTGCCGATTAGATACGAGCGTGTCTAACAAACTGAGAAGAATCTGATGCGTTATGTGGTTTCATTTTAGAAGTTGGAACATTTTCAGCTCTGTAAAGCAACACATGTGAGACTGGGCTGCTGTTGTTGGTCTAAGACAAACAAGAGTTCACATTTCACACCACTGTATCTACTGTAAGCAGCTAAAGGTTTACTACTACAACAGTAAAATGCATGAAGACTGGAGATCTCTGCCTTTACTCAATCAGACAGAACCACGTGGTTGTAATTCCTGTATAACGTTGGTGTTTGATGTAGCGGTAACTGCGGCCAACACGACAATGTAAAAATACTCTTACATGTAAACACGTAGAAGTATTATCACCAAAATGTATTTAAAGTAACAACAGAAGTTGTTTTGCACCACAGGTGTAATCTTAAATAATACTTATCATACGTTGTTTTTAATTTAAAATTCTAATTTAAAAAAAACACCTGTCAGATATATAGAGTAAAATATGAAATTTTGTAAAAATTACAATATTTCCCTATGAAATATTGTGACTTAGAAATAGCATAAAATGGATATAGTCAAGTAAAGTACAAATACCTCAAAACTGTACTGAAATATGGTACTTGAATAAAGTTAGAAAGAAAGTAAAAAAAATGCAGAATGATGATTATTGAATATCTCACCCGTTGCCTGATCTTGTACATGTTCTTGGACAGGATGTCATGCATGCTCTTCAGGTCACTAGCCAGGAACTTCTTCTTAGGTTTACCAGAGTTTTTCTTTTCTTCACTAAAAGACAAATAAAAACAGATATTAAGAGAAAACTAATGATTTTCTCTACCCCTTTGATCTGAAGGGACAATAAGGAGGTGAGGTGATAGTGAGACAAACAGAGAGACACGATGAAGGTTTCATACTAGAGAGACACGATAGATGGAGCAGCACTGATGTCTCCAGACACCGTGTCCAGGATCTCCATGGCGTTCTGCAGTTCTAGCTTCTTATACAGCGCCACAATACTGGACTCAGCCCGGTTGTCTCGGATCAGGATCCTCCGCAGGATTCGATTGTTGAACTTCATAAACCTGACGTGGAGAGAAAGGGGATTGCAGTGATTAGTTTAAAATATTAGGACAGGGACACTTTATTTTGTTCTGTTGGATCTGTGCTGCAGTAAATTTGATATGAACTGACACAATAATTATGAGGTTTGAAGTAGTGATGGTTAAAGAATGAGGTTGGTGTTATTGTATATCTTTCTTATTGTCAACAAATCCCCTGAAAAGATTAAAACCAACAATGTGTTTGTCATAAAGAAACATGTCAGCCAGTGCAGCAGTGTGGCTCACTGATGTCTTTTTAATGGCTTGGACAACAAAGGAGCTCTATGACACAGAGGAATAAAATAAATCAGACTTTGACTACACAAACAATACCTGTTATTGGGATAAATCCATTGATGTTTTTGGTGTTTTATTGGATTTGTACTGTAACACCAGGCTAATCCTTTTAAGTGCTGACACTCAACTTTAGTTTGAAAGTTATATATCAAACAAAGATTGTAACAATTTATACGCAGATCACTCATTTTAGTTAAAAACGTCATTATTGATTAATAATATAAAATCTGTTTGCAAACATATTTGTTCAAGTGCAAGTTTTGCTTTTAATTTTCATTGTAAAAATGAAAAAAATAATTTGTTTCCTAACTTCATTTATGGCCATTTTATTTTGTTGACATGTTTTTTTTAAATTACTTTTTACGTTTATGTTGGTGCATATAGTTTATTACCTTTTATTTTAGTTTTATATATAGTAGATTGTATTCTAGTTACAAGTGACTTATATACTGTGTACCATTCTTGTAATTCTGCTTCTGTCACACTTTACCTGATTGGGATAAATTATGTTATTTTTTGTTTTTTTGCAGGTGGTGACAGGCTGAAGTCTCTGACTCACATCCATCAGCAGACACTTATCTTACCATCTGACACATCTCAGGTAATGCTCTGTCATGATATCATGTGATCAGTGGGATCAAGAAAAAAAAAAAAACCAAAAACACAATCCAAATACTTTCTGCCCTGTATGTTACTCTGTCGTGTTCTGACAGGAACCCGTCTGACGAGACAAGTATGAAGAGTGTCCAAAAAGCCACAAGGAAGAGAAGGAACACAGGAGAGTCAAAAGAGGTAAAGAAAGAAGTGAAAGCAGTGGAGGCGTGGAGGAGTGTGCAAAAAATAAATAAATAAATATGTACAATATAAAAGATTTGAATAAAGGTATTCTGTCTTTACAAATTGTTTACATCACACCTGACTATGGGAACTATAACGCAGAATTCATTACTGTACATGTTTTGTGTATGTTTAGTTTGCATCCCATTCACACTGTGTTCTTATACTACATGTATTTCAATAACATCAATGCTATATGGTACTAAGTTTGTATACAGTATATGAAGCTTGGATTTAATCACAAAATAGTGAAGAAATCAGCGTTTTAAAAACAATTACCTAAAAAAGAGAAGCTGAAGGAGTAGAAAGAAAAAATGTTTTTTACCCCCAAAAAAGCACCAAAACAAAAAGAACTAGTAACATAATGCATTAATGTAAAGCAAATGTTTAAATTAGCATACTTGGCATGTACCAGGTGTGAGTGTAAAAGATTCAAAAGAGGCTATGAGGAACATTTTACAGGTTTAGAAAGAAAAAATACGAATGTCACTGGCTGCTGATGGTGGAAGCTGAACACGACTCCAGAGTCTAATTGGTTGTAAACATTCCCACAAAGTCCCGCAGTGAACAATAGCATTGTCGAACAAAACCACAAAGAGGGAATCTGAGAGCAGGTCAACTAAAACACACCTTTCTTCCAGTTTCACAGCAGATTCTCGCTCTTTAAACTTTAGGCAACAGAGTAGTTTAACATGAAGTGGGTAATGTGTGCACTCATGACTGTAAATAAGCAATATGTGGTCATTAAAAGCTTTTTGTTGAGCAGAAAGAACAGACAGGAGGAAAGAGAAAGTTCTTACTTGTCTTTCCAGTAGAAGTGGCTCCACTGTCCGCAGAGGTCCTCTATGCCGGCGATGGTGTGCTCCATGAGCTGAGAGCAAAGTGAGGCCTGTTAACACCGTCTGCTATATAGAAATATACCATCTGCCACATTCACAACAATCACAATCTGTTTGCATACCCTGCAGTGAACCTCCACATTGATGGTGTCCAGATTGCGGTTGGTTCTGCGGACGTTGATGTACTCGATCAAAGGTCGAATACTGATGCCCTGTGGAGAAAATAAAGAATGATCACAGATTCAGCAAAACCTTGGTCATCATGCATGAGATGATCAAACTTCACATATTGGAGTTGTAGACTGTAGACCAACTTTTCCGATTATAGTTGTAAAGATTATGTAAAGAACTATTAAAAAAAAAAAAGCTTTTTCTATTTTATTCTACTACTAAGACAAAACACTGATACATATCACACTAATATGAGTTAGAAAGACGAATAATTCACAGCAAACGACTGTGTAAAATGTTTTCTCTCACCTGAAGAAAGACAGTGAAGAGGATGATAGCAATGGTGGCAGTGACAAAGAGCTGCTTGCGGCCGATGTTATCAGGAAGAGTGAAGACCAAGGCAAATGAAATTGCACCTCGCAGGCCGCCATAGGCCAGACCAAATTGGTCTTTCAGGTGAAATGGGATGGTGCGGAAAGGATTAATGATCTGAGTCAACACCAAGACACCTGGGAAGGGAGGAAATGATGTTATTTTTTCAGAAGTTGTATCCTGTGACCAGACCGAGGTTAAACACAACCTGACCTCTAACATGACCCAGGCACCCCCCTTGCCCTCTCCTTACCCAGCCCTCTCCATATAAAAGCAAACAGCAAGGTGAACAGGATATAGCCCCAGTTCCACTCGTGTTCCGTTGTTATCGTGACGACCCCCAGGAAGAAGAAGATGAGGGTCTCAGAGATGGAGCCGAGCATCTTGACCACGTGGCGAATGGTTGTGCAGGAACGCTGGGAAACATTTTCCTCCACATAGTACTTCATGGTGAGCGCGCAGGTCACGATGCTGCAGGGAAACACAAAACACAGGTTTTTGCTGTATTCTTGCAGTGTTGCCATTCAAATATTTGCACCTCGAAAAATGTTAAAATCTACTCACGCCATGATAGACGAGATGGCGAAGAGCTCGGCCACCAGATAGGCCAGGTAGCTGTACATGAATATGAAGAGCGGCTCTATTTCTCGGACCCTGGAGGTGAATCTTGTGGTGAAGGCGGCCACGAAGCCAAACAGGATACCGAAGCCCATCCCACCGAGCCCGACCACGAAGAACCTCGCCACCCCAAGGAAAACATCCACTGGCTCCACAACCGGCATCTCCGCCACAAAGTTGAACATGTTGTACAACACCTGAAAACATGTTCACAGACATACTGAAACTGAAGTCTTTTTATGTGCAGCTTTGCATACACATCCCTGTGAGAGGTCATGGGTGGTGTCAGGGGCTGCAGCCTCTAATGACACACTTGCAGATAACAGTGATTTATTGAAATATTTACTCAGCACTGTTTGCAATTTGATAATCTACATTTCACCAAGCACGCTGAATGACTCACGGAAAAGGAGCATTTGCCAGAGCAGCCAGCTTTGTTCCTTTTCCTCCCGTTCTGCTAGCAGTACACCTCTGACAATGAACAAGGGCAACTTTTTAATTCAATCTTGCTGTCGTTTTCATGGCAATGTGGCTGATTAAAATCTGCTCTCTGGATGCACAAAATCATTAAGTGAGTTTTCAGAGAAAGAAAGAAGGCAAGGACAGGATATCATACATGGAGCCCATATAACATTTTCTCTAGATGCTCAGAGACAATCGCTCAGCCACAGTTTAACTGGCAGAGATAATTGTGGCATCTCACTTGGACGAAGTAAAGGTTTTAATGTTTACTAGCAAACGGTTACTATGCAGAATAAAGGATCCCAGCAACCAAACAAATACACGTAGTACATGGCTTGTTTGAAGCATATGGCATGTGATATTTAAGATTTTAATTATTTGTCAACAAATCCCATGAAAAGACCAAAACCAAACCAATACTTTCCCAGAAGAGTCTAATGCACTCAACAAATTAATAGCTAAATTATCTATTAAATTATCTGGGCTCCGTAATTTTATTTTTGAGGGCTAGTTCAGTTACAGGTTTGTTGCGCTAGTGAGTATTAACAGAATGTTCACGTCTTTTAATCATTTTTGGACAACAATGAAGTGCTGCTGTATTGCACAGAGGAATGAGCTATATCAGGCTTTTGCCACACACAGACAACACTTGTTAGTGTTAGTAGGATCAATTCATTGTTGGTTTCATTCTATGGGATTTGTTGTTAAGAAGAAGAACACAAAATATCACCAGACTTATTCTAACAGGGTTAACTAGCCTTGGAAAGATCAGAAACAAACAGGAGCTTTTTTTTCTTCCTTTTCTTAACATTTATCAAAAGCAGAGCTGTGTGTTAGAGTGAGGCAGCAACAATTCCCTGTTTTAAATTTACACATCATGGAGGATACAGAGGATAATCGGGCCCTCACAAGTGAACTGGGTCCTCTCCACCATCTGGGCTCCTATGACTGACACCACCTTTTACCAAACTATTGACTGCAGTGCTCCTCGGAAGTATTTGTACTTCTGGCAACTATTATAACATCTTGTTTGATGGGCACAATTCTGCAACACAGAGTTCTCTGTACAGACCACACCTTGGCTTTCCCAGTCTCCCGAGTAAATGTTTGTCTTCACTTTTCAGCTCCGCTACTGTGTACTAAACAAAAGGGTCACCACACCAAAGGTAAGAGCAGGGATGGGTGGGTGAGTGGGAGGGCGTGTTTGAGAACAATAAAAAAAAAAAGGTGAGGGGGGAAATTTGAGCTTGAGCTACCTTCAGTCAGGTTTCAGACGATGGTGTGTGTGTGTGTGTGTGTGTGTGTGTGTGTGTGTGTGTGTGGTAACTCCTCCCATGCAGTCAAATGTAACAGTGACCTCAGAAACAGGTTATGCTGCATCTGAATAAACAGGCTCCCAAAAGGAACACAGTTCAGATCTGTGTACATCTGTGGATCTGTGTTTTCATGTCTCTAACAACATTCCCTCACTTCCATTTATGAGTGATTTATCTGTTCAGCAAACTTGCCAGTGCACAGACGTTTCCCTCCCACACATTATGTTCTCATACATGCATACTAACCCAGAAGAGAGAGTGAACTAATTGTACAGTATCTGCAGAAACCTGAGCTGAGCCTTTAGAGAAAGAATAGAAAAGCTTCAGACAACACGATACTGGATCTGCCATTTCATATAATAGCGGTTTTAACATTAAGGGTCCATGCTGGATCTTAAATGGTAGGTGGAGTTACAATAGTCCAGTGTGAATAGGATGTGTAGAGCAAAATACTGACCGTACGTGCCCATATTTGACATATGATCTTTATGGGATCCATATTGATCAGTAAATTTGTTTTTGTTTTTTTAAATTGTGTTGTCTCTGTGGTGTTAGATTACAATTTGTACCCACACCAGTTGCAGCACTTTTCCAATTTTTATTTTCTCTCTGTATCTGCAAGAGGCCCACTGAGTGCAACCTTAAGGTGTATTCGGTCACTGAAATACGTCCCATTATCCCGGAAAAAATGCCATTAACACATAAAGAACAGTTGTAATGGCACCATGCTCATTACTCAGCATATTTCCATAATAAGCAGTAGCCCAGAGGTATCCAAAGCAGGCCAGCGTGTTGCAACAAGTCTCAACTCAGTGTAAAGGGCACTTCTAAGCACGACAAATGTCCTGCTAACCTGCACAAATTCAAACACACTTTCACAGTCTCCGTCACTTACCACAGTGACGGCATCATTGAAGAGGCATTCCCCAAACACCACAATGTAGAGCTGCTCGTTGACAGACACGTCCTCAAACACACTCAGCACAGCCACAGGATCCACAGCCGAGATGATGGAGGCAAACAGCAGGTTTTCCTGCAGGTTGATGTCCTGCACTTCAAACGCCTCGATCTGACAGATGGCAAACAGAGACATGCCAATGCCGATGCTGTTCCACAGAGTCCCCACCACTGCAAACCACAACACCTGCAACAGAAACAGAGAGGAAAAAGTCTAATTGCTCTTTATATGAGAACAACAGGTTGAATCTGGGTTAGGAAGTGGATTTGTAACCGACCGTGCCAATGTTCTCGAAGAAAGGCCTGGTGGGCATGAAGTAGCCCGAATCCAGGACGATGGGGGGCAGCATGTAGAGGAAGAAGACATTGCTGCTGAGCACAGCGGGGGGCTCCTCATGGACAGAGTGCATGATGCCACCCACAATCAGACCAATGCTGATCAGAAGGCAGGACTCGGGCACCCAGATGGTGATCTTGTGGTATACATGGAAACCTGAGGAACGAGAGGTAACTTTAGTTTAAAAACAGGAACAGGGCTGTGAAAGAAGCAAAGAGTTTACCTGCACCCTCTATGAAAGGGCCACACCTATTACCTTAACCCATCTCTGTGTCCATACAGTCACCAGTTTGAGTTTATGTTACTGTTACTCACCAATTTTTGCGAATGAAGCCAGCAGCACCCAAAGAGTGATTTCAAATGGGATCTGTATTCTTGGGTAATCCATTGTAAACACGGGTAAATTTGCCTTTTCCGCGTCTGGAAAGGCCTGGGGGCCATCGGGCTTGACGGGGGGGACAATCGTGACACCGCCGGTCGGTTTCGGAGGGATTTCTCCTCTGGAGCCATACAGAAGGCTGAACAATATGAAAACAACGAGTAACACTTCTGTCCGTCTGGAAATGTGTAAATCCATTGTGCACAAAAAAACCACAGCCCCCACACGGTAATTCAAACTGATGTGAGTATCAATCACTCCATCCAACTTCACCGGAGAAAAGAGATTAAAAAAACTCGAACAAACTCCTCTAACAGTTGTCAGGTTTAATCTTCTCGGATGTTCTCACTGCACCATCTCCTCAGCACTCTCCTGCAGTGATGCCTCAATTAACTTCTGAGGGCTATGCGATCCGGACTCCTTCAAACTGAGGGACAACACACCTGTGGTTTACCTGCAGCGCGTCCACGAGTTCCGATACAGGCTGGGCGCGGCCCCGAGCGCCGCTCTGATTGGGTGCCACCTGAAGCAGATAGAAAGGGTGGGGACGCGGCGGTTTTCTGCGGGCCATTCAAGGGCCACTCTTTAGGTTTCGGTGACACCTGTTTCCTGAGCTACACAAGTTTCAACTTTGACTTGTAATACATAGGCTACTGCTTCTCTGATTTTTCTAAAGTGGTTTATGGACTACACGAACACACAGATTAATGAGTATAGCCTGGCCCTCACAGAGCAAATTAGTGAAATGTTGACAATGAAAACACTTTTCAGGAACCTCATATAAACTGGTTCCTTCATTTAAAGATTAAATCTTTAACCAGTTTACCTCTCAGATTCAATATTGATGATAACATAAAAAGTGAATTCTCCCAACATTGGTGTTAACAGCATTAAATCTTTCAGTCTTTGTCCACTTAGTCTGTTTTTAGCATGAAACCCCATTTTCACCAGGAAAGAATAAAAAAAAAATTTAAAAATGAGAGTGAAATCGTACGTTTTATTTATTTCTTGACATACATTATCTCTTAAAGAACTGGCCAAAATGGCAGAACACTAAACACAAACAAATAATTTATATGCACATACAGTACAATAAGAAAGGACCTGGAGGCATGAAGGAGAGAAGCTTTACTGTTTTAAACATGTTTTGAATTTTAAAATAGCATTTTAAAGCCTGATATGAAGATAGCATTTCCAAAATACCCATGGAAAAACTTAACTAACTATAAAACTAAACTATAACTTTGAGGTGGGTGTGAGCAGCAGGCAATGCAGCAAGTTTCATGTTCATGAATGTCCTGAATCTGGTTCACCATGGTTTGCCACTTGGCCTCCAACACAGCTGGATCTCCATGTGAGAGGAAGCATTTCACAGATGGTTAATGATGGCTGCCCTCAACAGAGAGCGGGTCTTCACACTCAACAGCATCCAAAGTCTTCTGATTTCAAAACAGAAACAATGTTGAAAAATACAATATAACTGTAAAAGGAGTCAACCTGAAGTGAATGACCAAAATCCAAATATACTCTTACTTCTACCAAAGTGCCAAACTTAAAAAAAAAAGTGTGTGGCTATAATTCTAATAATACTTATAATACTAATAAAATATACTTCTCGCTGCAAGTATTGTATACTTAGATTGTATGTGTAGGTTTATCTCACATCAGGAGCAGCTTTGGTCTGACTTAATCCAGTGAAGTCACTGACTTGTTACATCACAGTCAAACTTATTTGATAGTATGTTCAAATTCTGACTAAGCATTAGCTGTTTAGCTGTTTTTATTTTTATCATTCCAGATTTTTAATAAGAATTTGATTTTAAACTAAATGTTGATCTATCTCATAATTCTGACCTATTATCTTGTACTTCTGAAAAAAAAGCTTCAGTGTTGACACAGTATTTCCTAATTTTGACTTACATTTTTTTAAAGAATTTTTCACCTTCCATAATAATTTTGACATAGTCTATATCAAAATATTGGCTTAGTATCTCAAAAATATGATTTAGTCTCTCATAAGTTTGACAGAAATTACTGATGTGGGGCTCAATGACTTTTATTTTATAAAAAGTCCCTCCCAAGTTATATTAATATTTTCTTTGGACCTTCCCCTTGACTCAGAAAAAAAACTACACTTCCCTCCACCAATATCTCAAAATAATATATCTATGATAAACAACAAAATACTGAAAATACATTACAGTAACCTTTTGGTGGGAATGTGCGGCCATAGTATTCATCTGACAGAGATGCTGTTATTTTAGTCAATGTACACAATAAGGCGTTCTCCACCAACGTCCAATCGTCCACCCACCCACAACAAACAACATGTGAGCTTATTATCTTTGGTACAGTCGGTCTCTGCAGAGAGGGCCGGCAGCGCCCCCCAGTGGACAGAAGGTGGGGGTGCTTCCAGTGGGGCTATTACGTCTCGATGTGTCAGAGGGAGTCAGGGCGAGTCTTGACTGCAGACATCGTCGAGTATGCAACCAGGATGCGCATCAATATGAAAAGAAACCTTCGCATTTCTCTGAACGGTATGAGATATTTATGTTTTGTGTGTGTTTGCCTTTTGATGTGCGGTCATCTCGCGGTTTGTCGAGGGCGTTTGTTCACAATGATTGATGCTGCCGTGAGGAGATGAACAGCACCTCGCAGCAGGAGCAGAATAAGACATGTTTACAGCCACAGCAAGGTCTCAGATGTCGATGTAGCTCTTTTCTTTTTATACATGGCTTGTATTCTTTTATGTTTAGATTGTGCTGAACGGAGTGCACGTCCTGCAGCACCATGCAGCATCTTCACTGAATGAGCATCAGCAGATATCATGACGCAATATTTGTTATTGTCCGAGTGTCAGTGAACAAACATGTATCCACTCTGAAGTATATTAACAGTAATACTGGCCAGTGTTGCCAAAAATAGATTTCCTGCCTGTGTCTTGTTTTTTCCACCTACCGGCTGGTAAACAGACAGGACGACTCCCTGTTTCATGCAGGTTTATGGGAGGCCAGGAGGGTGTTGGTGTAGGATTAATGTTACATATCACTTTTTTTCCTTTTTTTTTTTACATTATATCCAAAACCGGATGTGTTGCTTATGAATCACCGTGTCAACAGGCCATTGAAGGCCTCCCAGATGCTCCTAACAGAGCAATAAGGATTAGATTTGATCTGTCAGTTTTCACTGTTTTCCTAACAGAGAGGGAAGTAAATGTCACTGAGGTCTGTGCCAACCTCTGTCTCTCATTTTCACATCTGTCCTTTTGTATCTGTGTGCGTGTTTCTGATGAAGATTTCTGAGAAATAAATTGAACAGGACTCCTGAACCTGCCCGCCTGCACAGTGTTGTTAAAGTAGTCCTCAGTGTTTCTCCTGTAGGATCCACAGTGTAACTGTGAATGTGATCCTGTAGCATCATTAACAAGAGTTCATTCATCATCATCATTGTCGTTGTCGTCATCAAAGGTTCCTTTCTCATGCTCAGTTTACTGCTGTCTTGGTAACAAGAGCTTCTTTATGCATGACGTTATTTCCTTTTCACGTTGGTTGGTGTGTGTGTGTGTGTGTGTGTGTGTGTGTGTGGATAAATGTTATCCTGGGAATAAACTAGTTTGCATATTCTCTTCCTCTCTGATCAATCAGATCAGAAAGCAATTAATGGCTCACTGTGGATGCAGTCCTCCATCCATGTGTCTGTAGCGGACATTTCTACATCAAGTTGACGATTGTAGATCGGACTCGAGGGAGGGCAGAACGGCACAGCTCAGCTCTGGACTGGAACAGGATCAATAGAGTGAAATTGAGAGGAGCATCAGGGTTATGGGGGGACACTGGAAAGGGAGGAGAAAGGACAGGGTTGATGACGAAGCAGAAGATGGGTGGCATGAGGCATTCAGGAGAGATTTAAAAGGATGAGGAGGAGGTGAGTTGAGAAAGAGGATGTCTGAGAGTGAGGCACTGCAGTGCAGCCGGTCCTGACAGCATCTGCAGGGGGGCCAGCTGTGAGCCGCCAGCCCGACTAACTGGGTCATTTTAGTTTCCAGACCGCCCCAGAGGACTTTCTACCACCTGAATCCTCTCTACTTCTACACACCACCTCAGTTGTGCCTACCCCATCTTTTATTCTTCTCCCCTTAAAGCTGGAAAACTAAAATGTCTCTCAGTGACCTGTTTTCCCTTATTGAGGTCAGAGGTCACATACAGAGCAGCTGTGGAGCTGGTCAGCATTCAGCACTTCATCAGTGTGGATGCTTGCTGTTATAAATCTTTAACAACCAGCCACACTGTGGCCAATCTGAAAGGACGCCCATATCTCCAATACTCTATAACTACAACTAACAGTTATCTGCCAGTAAGAGCTCAAACCTTCAGTCAGTTAATCGATTAGTTGATTTTCACACAAGAATAACAACCCGTTTTCTGGTTCCAGCTTCCTTCCTTTTCCGTCCACTGATACATCAGTTAATTGATTAATCATTTCAGCAACACTCAGGGCCGTTTTATCTCCCTTCAAGCATGTAGCTGATAACTGTCAGACAGATGCAATGATGATGATCCGTGGCTCCCCGTGGCTTTGCATTAGATCCACTGTGGGTTTCCTAAAGAGCTTCCCACAGTGCTCCAGGCAGTGGAGATTACAGCATGTTAAAAGACAGCTCCCACTGACACCGCCTAATGAGGCAGAGCAGCCACGCTGTAATTGTCATCTGTTTTGGTCTCACATGAAGATGCCAAAACAGAGATTAAACTGGCAGAGAGCATGCGTGTGTATGCAGATGAGTGTTTGTATGGGTATGTATGTTGAAGATGGTGATTTCATTTGTGTGCGGTTTGTGACGTCAAAACAGAGTCACATGTAAAAATAGACTCTGTTGCAGGAAATCCTTACACATGAATGCACAGAACAGTTGTTCTGCTCTTGTCAGTGTGGTATCAAATAAACAGAAAACACACATAAGACAAACACTCGCAGTACCTAATATCACCTCAGTCTACCAGGTCTGTTTGGGCTGATAAGGGGGAGAAATTTGTTCCACCTGATCACTCTGAGCAAAGGCGAGCGGATATTTGTGCAGCACACACACAAGTACTATTGAGGAACGGTAACTGAGTCTGACATATCACAGGAAGTGTAAACAGTTAGCTCGTAGGGCCATTTGAAGCCGCTTTCAGATCAGGTTAGTCATCAGACCTCTTACTGAGTCCCTTTCCTGTCCTCTTAACCTTTCACATTTTCTTTACGCACAATTTCTCTATTTCCTGTTCTTAGGTCTGTGGCTCATATTAGGGCTTACTTCTGCTTTGCAGGAGATAAATCAATGCACAGACAGCTTGATGGTCTTGTTGTTGATTCTCACTCTCACATCTGTGTTTCTTCTTATATTCTTTGTGTGTGCCACACTTGGCACAGTCTTTAGTTTCCTGTTCTCTCACTATTGCACGTCATTTTGGAAGGTGCAGCCCTTTACGCTGTGGCTTCTGCATTATCAGACTTATCGTAACAAAATGAGTATCAGATATAACAAATGAGTTTCGGTTTCACAGAGTTGCACCACAAGTGCTTACTGAGTGTTGCCAAAACCTCCTGTTAAATTTAAAGAACAGGGACGTCCTGGTGACCTTGTGGTTCAAGGCACAGACCATGTCACTGCAATGTCCTTGGTTCGAGTCCCACTAGGGGGCCTTTGTTGCAATTTATTCCCCATCTCATCATTCCCTTACAGCTCTCTACTGTCCACAATAATAAAGGCACTACAAACTGTTAAAGAACTGACTATAATACGATATACAGAGAAATTCATGCTGGATAATGAATCCTGGTGTTTTTCACAGGAGGAACAACAATATACGTTGTTTGTCTTTGTTTCATTTAGGGGCTGCTTGACGCGCTTTACTTTTGATTATTGACACTGTATAGACACAAGGGAACAGACACAGGAACAAGGAAAAATACTGAATTATTAGTCAAAATGGTGTGTATCTGTTATATCTAGAGTAGATAAAACTGAGACTATTAACTCATTATATATGTCATCTATGTTTGACATTAATCTTTATGAAAGAAGAACCCAGTTTACTAAAAAACACACACCAGGAAAGCACAAAAAGCATCAGGAGGTAGAAGGTGAAGATTCAGTCTGCTGCAGCTCTGTGTTTCATATCCTGCAGCTGTGTGTGAAAAGTCACACTTTTCCCCACAGAATTTATTTCCACTGCCTATATTAGCACATTATCAGAGGGAAAGAGAGCACTGACAGAACACAGCCTGTCATACACTGTTCATTTCATAAAGGAGCATCGACAGCCAACTTACATGAGTTATCTATTGCTTTAACCTTGTGTATTGAAGACTGTAATGTGCTAATGAGCATGAGTGCAGCCAGCAGCAACCGTCATTTGGATAATTACAAGACGTTTTCTAATTTTGTCAAATGTTTTTGTGCTCAGCCAGAATCTTGTTGAAAGGTATCAAAAGGCTGCAGATGTCCAGTTTGTCTCATCTACTTCTGTGGGGACAGCAGATGATCACTTTGTGGTTTTCTTCTCTCTCTCTTTCAGTTTTATCATTGAGAAACGTGTGACTGCTCAGATCAGCACACAAGGGAAACCAGCGTACACACACACATCTCAAAGAACTGTCGTGACACACGAGTGTTGGATTTTGAGTCTGCGTCGTCATCGTTCTGCTCTTCAGCCCTTCTTATTCTCAAATCCGTCCTCAACCCCGACGTGAACCCACCATGTCCGGGAAGGAGCGCAGCCCCCGCCATCGGCCATGGTCTGTCTACCGGGCCAACACGTTTGATCTCTCAGCTGAGATGATGGGGCTGGCTCTGTCAGGTAACTAAGTAACTGCTGCCATGGTAACCTATTTACTTCATTGATGATGAAATAGCAGGGCGTTATTAAAAAAAAAAGTCTTTCTCTCTGTCCTACAGGCAACAGTCAGGATCCAGACGAGCCTGTGCTGGAGTTCAGCGTGGGTAAGTTCAGGAAGAAGATACACTGCTGCACACTGCTGATGGGTCAGACTGTGTGTCTACTTTTACTAGAAATGGTTTAATTAGTAATGGTTATAATATTTAACTTTATTGGGACGTTTATTGACAGAACTCGTTTCATTTACGCCAATGACGCCTAATGACTCCAAGATAGTTGATCATTAACAAATCTCATGACCAGACCACAACCAACAACCAACAGACCGCAGTAACCACACACAGGCAAGTGCTGTACTCAAAGCCTGATATAGCTTATCGCCCTCCATTGTTGCTCCATTGCTCTCCAAAAACTATTAAAAACACATTAGCAAGCTATGTTGGTTCACTGGCTGACATCTTCCTTCATTATGATGAACATGGATACTGTAGTTTATTTTTAGGCAATCACTCATACACTGTGCTGCTCAGTAGTAAAAGCTCAGTAGTGCACTAAATATGTGTATCTCCACAGATACAATGGTCTCCAACAAATACACTTTTTACTTCTGTTTGTGAACTGTTTAATACAACTACAGTGCCAAGCTGTTATAGCAAAATACTGGGCTTTTTTGAAAAATGAAACTATATATTTGTGATCTGTTTTTAAATATTTATGTCTTAAGTAGGAACTTATGGGCTGCTGCCACAGATAAGTAGGGAAACTCTAAAGTACTAAGGGATTAACTGACACATTGTTGGTTTTGGTCTTGTTCTGTAATATGAAAGTGGTCGATGATAGTTTTACAGCCCGCCTTGAGGGAAGGACAAAGAGAAGAGGACAACACATGACCTTTTAACTGCAGATTTAATACAAGTTGAACAACGACAATATAAAGTATGTACATTAATAACATTGGTAGTGTTTAGCATGTAATGAACAAAGAAAATGAACACAGAAATAACAAACAAACCAAATGCCTAGGGATAGAGAGAGAGAGAGAAACTGAGCGTATATATCTGAGGAGCAGCAGGTGTTATTCAGTGATGCACTCACTGTTTCCCTTCTAAAAGAGACAGACAGCCCAAACAGGAAGTCAGGAGGGCTGTACTGTCAGGAGGGACATAGTCAATCTGCAGTTCCCCTCTGCTTTTTGGCATAATTTAGCTTATTGTTTTGATTTTACTGTTTTAGTTCACTGTTGTCTTTTAAAGACACAGCATGATATTTTCAGTGAAAAGCTCTTATGAACCCACTGTTTGCTACCTGCCCAGCACAAAAACAGACAAAGTTAGCAGTTATCTGGTGAACAAAGTAAATTAGCAGTTTAAGTGATGGATTTTCCCTCAAGACTTTGTAGAGACCTAAAATAAGAGTTCTAAACAGCTAAAAGGAGAGTGAATATTGGAGTGGTGGCCGGAAACACAAATTCAAATGAACGCTAATGTTACTCCATGTCTGTAAATAGGCAACTCAATGCTGATATGTTCACCATATTAATTTTATACAGTGATAATATGTCACTATTATGTTTATAGCTTGTTCAGTTGCCCCCCAGTTGTCCAAAAATAATAATCTGATGCTGCTTTAAAGGATGAAGGCTGATGTTTTCTGTCAGGGATTAGCTCAAGAGGCAACTACATGATTTGTGTCGAACGACTTGTTTAATTTTTATCCCTTGTTCAACCTGAAAGCATTACTGTAAACTACTGCTGCTCGTCAAGTACTAACAACTCAAAAATACTGTATTACATTCCTCCCACGGCCAAGGATTAGTGACCATCCCACCATGAAATCCCACAGTTTGTAATCTCTTCCTGTATTTATATGTTGCTGCAGCCTGCAGTGAGCTGGTCACTCCCTCTCTGGACCGCAAGCCAACCAGCTTCGTCGCCATCAGCTGCACCACTCCGCCCCAGGCCTTCTGGACCAAGCACGCTCAAACTGAAATCATAGAGGTACACCACTGCTCGCTTGCCCTTGCTTCCTGCCCTCTGTTGGAGATGTCAAAATGATCTCACTTCTCTCTGTGTGTCTCTCTGTCTCTCTCTGTCTTCAGGGCACCAGTAACCCAATCTTCCTGAGCAGTGTAGCATTCTTTCAGGACTCTCTGATCACTCAGCAGACTCAGGTCAAGCTCTCTGTCTACGATGTAAAGGACCGCTCGCAGGGCACTGTAAGCCCCAGCTCCACTGTCTTCAAATTTCCTGTTTGGACGTGAATAAAGTTTTTTATTTATTTTAGACTTATCTGGTGGAAATCTTCTAAATCTTCTGGTTCTGTGTACTTTTATGTGACAGATGTACATGCTTGGTTCGTCCATGTTTTCTGTGAAAGAGCTGCTGCAGGACAAACACCACAGACTGCACCTGACTCTCAGGTAACAAGCATGCTCTCTCAGTGACAAAATGCTTGCTGGATTTGGGTTCAGGGGGTTTGGGTTAACTTACTTGTGGGTCACTGTGGGTCAGGTCAGCGGAGAATGAGCGTGTGGGGAACATCACCGTCATCGCCTGGCAGATAGAGGAAAAGCGCGAGCAGAGAGCTCCCGTTGCAAGACTTCAGAGAGGAGACACTGTTAATGGAAGGGTGAGTGACCAGGGAGTCGGGACAGAACTACTTGTGTTTTTCTCATAAAAGTATTAGAACTGAAATGATTAGTCGATTAATCGATTATTAGAGTGACAGAATGACATTGTGACATTTTTTGATAATAAATTCATTGCACAATACTAAACTTTGCTTAGTTCCGGCTTCTTAGTTGTGAAGATTTTCTGCTTTTTGTCATCTTATGTCATTAAAAGATACATGTCTTTATGTTTTGACTGAGAAAACAAGGTATTTGATGATTGTGATGGGCTGTTTTCTGACCTTTTTAGGCCAAACAATTAATGAACAAATATATATTTATATAAATATATAAGTAGCAGCCCTAGAGAATAGATTTTACTTCATAGTAACATTTGCCTGACTAAGTATCTCTGCCCCATTTCTGGTTGCATCGTTACAGATCAATTAATTAGGAAGTTAGACACATAACACTAGGCATACGCTATTGTGATTCTTTGGCCGTTTTTTGTATGCTGTGTATCTCAGATGGTTCTCCCTGTTGATGAGAGCCTGACTGAATCCATGGGCATTAAATCCAGATCTTCATCTCTGTGTAAAGACCCACTGCTAAAGGCTGGTGAGTGTGTCCATATGAGCTAAATATCAACCTCCTGTGTGACGGGTGTGAGAGTTTAGTAACAGGTGACTCACGGCTGTGATACTATGTTTTGGTCTGCTTTAGTGTTTGGGGGCGTCATGTCGCGAACATACCGGTTCCCCACCACAGACGGCAACCACCTTCGGACCCTGGAGCAGATGGCGGAGAGTGCGCTGTCTCTGCACATCCCTCGACAGTTTGTCAAACTGCTGTTGGAGGAAGATGCTGTCAGGTAATGTCTAAAATGTGTGTTTATATTATTGAACATCTGGCTATAGGAGCAGCAGGGTGTTGTAGTTCAGTGGTATTCAACCTTTTTGACCTATTAAAGGCTACTCTTTGTCAAGGCTGTGGTACGTCAGTGCAGTCTTGGCCTCGAGTCGGATCTGGAGACAATTCCCAACTTGTCTCTGTGTCTTGTTCTGGGTCTTTTTTTCCATTTTATTGCTACTGTTGTTTACAAGTGAATGTGTGGAAATATGTGATACTTTCTATTCTAATTACATTTTGGACTCAACCCACATTTGAAGCTCTGCATTCTGTCACAGGTTGAGAATAAGTTGCAGGCAGCTTAACCAAAGACTGATGCCCCCCTCATCATTTTAAGCTGCCTGAAGAGATTTAACTATCTAGTGTTTTACAATAAAAAGAAATAATGAAGTGAAAGAAATTGTATTAATCTTGCAGGCTGTTAGTTGTACATTGTAACCTCATTAGCATCCATTGTGTGTCAGTGTATGTGTCGATAGCTTTTTTGTCTCCTTTGTAGCCAGTAAACTGAAATTTGTGTGCGCTTTGTGTGTGTATATTCTATATGTACTCTATTACTGTATCGCCATCATATAGTCAAAAAAACATTATTATCACGACTCCCACTGTTGCCATTATTACTACTGGTTGCTTGTAATGTGGGTGATTTGGATCCGCTCAGCTGTTCTGTTTATTGCATAGACCTTAATTGAAAAAGCTGCACTAACTGCTGTGAAGCTGTGAGGTCCTCAGTGCATCAGCTGGATGTCCTGATAACAAACCGTGTGTGTGTGTGTGTGTGTGTGTGTGTGTGTGTGTGTGTGTGTGTGTGTGTGTGTGTGTGTGGATTCACAGGGTGTGTGAGCTGGAAGAACTGGGCGAGCTGTCTCCATGTTGGGAGAACCTGAGGAGGCAGATCATCACTCAGTATCAGACCATCATCCTCACCTACCAGGAGACCATAAGTGACCTGCATGAATACAAAGGTTTGGACCACACACTAGATAGATATCATTTTAAAGGGCCTTTACACTAATTATAGCTTATATACTTATATACTAAGTTAGTCACAGGGAGTACTACACAGCCTGTGAAGACATTTCTGTGAGTTTGGGGGAGCTTTGTCAAGTCCTATGCAGGCATTTACCAGAAAGTAAGGGTCTAATGAAAAGATGCTTTTAAGTTTAATTATGGGAAGTGCAGGATCCAGTGTTTTTAGGGTTGGATATCTCTGGATACCTCTGCTGCATCGGTTTTGATCTCCCGCACTGTTTCAACAATTTTATGTTTTACCTTTCCCCCTTTTCTCCTCCCTCCCAGGTCCATCATTTAAGTCAAGTACCTTGAAAGCTGAGAGGAAGTTGGAGTTTATTCCTACTAACCTGCACATCCAGAGGATGAGAGTACAGGGAGAGTCTGGCTATGGTAAGAATTTGTGCACATACGGTATGTTTGCATGTACTGGATGTCTGTGTGAGTCCAAGGCTTTAATAATGTTGTTCATTCAGTATCTTCATCCTCTTTGTTACTGTTCTCCGATTAGACCGGACATATGATGTCGTGACTATTGGTGCTCCTGCTGCACACCATCAAGGCTTTAAAGGCTGCGGCCTCCGAAAACTGCTGCAAAAGCTTGAAGAAGCCAGGAAACAGTGAGTAGAGCAAAGCAGAAAATGCAGGGTTCTTGTGACATTAGTGTCATGTTGGTGATTTTAATGCATCTTTTTTTGTACTTCTTTACTCTATCAGCACTTATGGGGAGGAAAGGTGAGATTACATGTGGTGTATTGCAGGTTTCTTGTGTGTGTTTTTTGTCATTTTTGCCTTACTTGTTCCAAAATGTATCTTCTCTTTTATGTCTTTGTCTTTCACACACACACCTGAAGCTCTGCTGGCTCTGGCTCCAAAGGAATGGCGTACCAGCCTCAGGATGTTGTGAAAGCGAAGGAGCTGATTGCTCAGATTAACACTCTGAAGACACAAGTGTGTTACTACACTGAACGTCTGTCTCGAGCCGCCAAAGACCGCTCAGCCAACGCTCTGGAGAGAACCCTGGCCATCCTAACAGAGAAGGTAAGAGCTCAAGTGCTGTGTTATAGTTTCTTCCCTGTTGAATCTCACTCAATTTCACCTTCTCTCTCCTTCCCGCTTTCACTAAATCCTCAACCTCTTGACTTTTATCTCAACTCTTATTGCCTGGATAGAAATGACCACGTCTTACAAGCTTAAAATGTCTTTTTTAATGTCTTCTGTCATTTCAATTGTGACATTCGAGTACAGCAAGAAAAGGACTAATAGAATACTATACAACATACTGTATAAAACAACATTATGTTCTTATTAGACTCACTGACAACATCGTTAGTTACAGTTACAGAGAAACTGACACACCAAAATACATTTCTTTAAAGGTCCAGTGGAATATAATATCCATAGGTATGTGTGTATAATCACTTGAATATAAGAATTGAATGAGCTGTTATTATCTACAGATGCTGCAGGTCGCTATGTTGAACCACCATGTTGAACCACCATGTTTCTACAGTAGCCCAGAATGGACAAACCAAACACTGGCTCTAGATAGGGACTTTAGCATTTTTCGCGAGTTTCATGGCCACCATAGTTTCTCACTTATTTTTTGAAATAAATTCAAATTTAATTTAAATGGCTTTTTGGTCCCACTGATTATTTTTAATTGTTGTTGTTGCTGACACCTTTGTTGAGCAGTGAGATATACAGTTACATTGTACACAAGTTTAAACCTAATAGACCATAAGAAATAGACACAATAACATGGTCAGTTGTTTTATGCTTTTAAAAAAAGACATTATGCCAAACTAACACAAGTCTCTGCTCCCTCATTTTTAATCTCATAAACTTTAAAGAGCATTTTTTGCCCCAAGTCCGTGATAATTTCATGCTCACAGTATAACCACATTTTTCCACTCTCTCCGGCCTCTCTCCGTCCTCCGGCAGACTCGGCAGTTGGTGACTGTGTGCGACTCCAAGTTGCTGTCCTCAGCCATCCTCGCTCTGGCAGCTGCCCGCCCAGAGTTCACTCAGCAAGGCAGCCCATCCCCATCCTCCTCCTCTCTCTCCCCCTCCTCTTGTTCCCCATCACGCTCCCCCTCCCGCCACCCGACCTCCCCATCTCGTGCTGCCACCTCGCCTTCTCGCCATGCAACTCCTCCGGAGGGCAGCGAAGGGAGTAAAAACAAGCGCACCTCCTTTCAGGCAGATCTGCACGAGGATGAGTGGGTAAGAGAAGAGTGCATTAATGAATTGAATGTGTGTTTATGTGGTTTTTATGGTAACTCCATTTATAATGTGTGTGTCTGTGTGCAGGAGAAGGTTTGGCTAAATGTTGATAAGAGCCTGGAGTGTGTGATCCAGAGGGTGGACAGGCTGCTGCAGAAAGACAAACTCCAGAGCGACAGTAGCTCTGAGGATGTATTCCTGCTTGCCACTGAGGAGCCGAGTAATGCTAAGAAAGGTATACACACACACACACACACACACACACACACACACAGAAGAAGCTTTTTGTCTGCGTGGTCTGTAAAAGAGGCACAATCATGCACCAATGTATTGATTGATCTCATTGCTGAGTACAAAGATCAGAAGGGTAATACGAATGTGTCACTCTCATGAGGTATTCATAGTAACCAAGAAGCTTTCTAGATACATCCTGAACATAAAGACACGGATTTACCTCCATCATCTTCACTGCAGCCATCATGTCATCCTCTATTATCATCACCATCCTCGCATCAAAATCATCAACCATCATCATCATCATTCTCTCGCCAGACTCCTGCATGCCTTTCACATCCTATTGATCACATCTGTAGGTTTATTCTTGTTCATCATGTTACCTGCCTCAGTGTTGCTGGATGTTTACAATCTGAAGTATAATGTTGAGTTACAAGCAGAAGTTGAATTAAGTCCTAATCTAAACATCCTTTACTTTCTCTCACTCGTAGATAGCAGCCCAGAGGTAGACAAGACGTCCCCAGGTGAGAACAATGTTTCCTTAACAAATGATTCCATGTGCGAAGATACATGTATTCCTGCCATTTGATTATTGTTTGAAATGTTAAAATACAGCATTGTTTTTTGTATTAGTCACATGTAAAACATTTTTCAGAATAGGACCAACTGTACTAAAATATTGCGAAAGGAATTGTAAACCTTTTTTTGTAAAAAATCTTTCAACCAAAACTCTTTCAAACCAGAATTTGAATCTTTTTTTAATTCAAGGATATCTGCAAAATATCATTACCATAAATGTGAGATTATACCCTGTGTGTGTGTATTATGTGTTTAACCTGTGTGACTGCAGGTGAGTGGAGCGACGCTCTGTACCCTCTCCTCACCACGCTGACTGACTGTGCGTCTCTAATGAGCGACAAAGCCAAGAAGGCCATGGTGTTTCTGCTGATGCAGGACAGCGCCCCCACCATCGCCATGAGCCTCACCCTGCAGTACCGCCGCGACGTTGTCTTCTGCCAGACGGTCCGTCAACTTCTACCTCCCCCTTCTAGCTATTCTGTCTTATTATGTGGTTTAGAATAATAACATGTCATTATACTGGGTGCGTAACATGATTGATAAGATAGATAAGATATGATGATTAAAAACGGTCATCGCTGTACTGATATGAGCTGTGCTGCTTACAGCTGACGGCGCTGATCTGCGGCTTCGTTATAAAGCTGAGGAACTCTCTCTGTGACTCAGGCTTCCTCAGGCAGCTACACACCATCGGCTTACTGGTGCAGTATGAGGGCCTGCTCAGCACCTACGGTAACCTGTGTGTCAGAGTGTTTGTGTGCGTGTGTGCTTTTTTAGACATTTATCATCACACAGAAAATAGAAAGCCTAAGCCTAAATTTAGACGGTCTGGTTTATCCTAAATCCTGTCAGGGAACATCTTGCACAATTTCAAGTAATGACCACTTAAACTTGATAATTTAAATAAACCATGTTGCTGGTGCGCCGTCCATATGAAAAGACTATCACTGAATGAAACTGAATCAAAATGAGCTGGATTGCAGAGAGTAAATATTAACATGTACAGTCTAAATCTGATTTAAATTGCATTACCCATTTGGAAGTTAAGGCATTGTATTTCAAATAGGCCATACTTGCCAATAGATTTAGCAACAATTATTGGGAAATGGTATAGCATAATCAAAAACAAATGGGGCTCATGGAAATATTTTATTCACCAGATTTGTTTAAGATTGAGAGGACATTGCAATGGCCCAAAGATTTTTTTATGCCTACACAGATCAGGAGTTCAAGGTACTTTTTAATTGTCAATGATTTGGTGCTATTGGTGCTGCCTTAAAATCTTCCTTAGCCCTGTTCAGCATCTTTGAGATATCCCACCAGTTCAAACAAGCAAACATAAAGGAACAAAACTGTATCATCTGTAGTTTATGTAATGCTGTCAGTGTTGTTTGTGTTACTTTTAGAGGATATTGTTAAACATTTGGGTTGTGAAAACTGACCTGTTATCTCAAATATCTGGATGAATTATTATTGCCACGAACCTCTGTGATGACTCCTTGTTTCTTGAAGGTGAGGAGTTGGCCATGCTGGAGGACATGAGTGTTGGAGTGATGGACCTGAGAAATGTTACCTTTAAAGTTACCCAGGCAACTTCAGGTTTCGCCCCGGACATGCTGCCGGTGATCACAGGAAACAGGAACGGCTTCAACGTCAGGGTTCCTATGCCCGGGGTGATGTTCGATACGTTGCCACGAGAGATCCAGAACGGGATGCTGCTGCGTGTGCAGCCCGTCCTGTTCAACGTGGGGATCAACGAACAGCAGACGCTGGCTGAGAAGTGAGTCGCTGAGATAAGATAAGACAGGGAAGGTTGAGGGCAATTTTTAGATCTAATTATTATAGAATTATTAACAGGACAAGGGAAGATTTTAACTCAAATATCTGACGTGTGTGTCCAGGTTTGGAGACACGTCACTACAAGAGGTGATCAACATGGAGAGCATGACACGCCTCAGTTCATACTACGACCAGTTTAAAGAAGTCCTGCCAGAAGACTGTGAGTTTATATACTTTAATCAGAAGGGAAAATGCGTGTCTTCATATTTAACTCACCTCATCGTTCCTCTGCTCTCTCCTCAGGCCTGCCTCGCTCGCGCAGTACCACCAGTCTGCCCGAGCTGCTTAAACTGCTGAGCCAGAATGTGAATGCCAAGAAAAGCAAGAACGTGGAGATTTTGTGGCAAGCAGCTGAGGTAGACTCGCTCCCTGTGTCTTCTCTGTGCAGCCCCCCCAAATTTAAAAACCCCGTCTTTCTCTTCTAATGTCTTTCTCTGAACCCCTAAAGGCATGTCGCCGCCTGAACGGAGTGCGTTTCACCAGCTGTAAGAGCGCCAAGGACCGCACAGCCATGTCTCTGACCCTGGAGCAGTGTCAGATCCTGCAGCAGGAGCACGCCCTCGCCCCACAGGTCTTCTACCAGGCCTTGGACTGTATGCGCAGGTCAGCTAATGATGAAAGTCATAAATCTCACAGATGTTTATTACCCCTGCATCAGAAGCATATTGAATGAAAATGAATAATTTATAGCTTCTGTTTCTCCACAGTGAGGGCTGCAGGAGAGAGAACACCATGAAGAATGTGGGATGTCGTAAATACGCCTTTAACTCTCTCCAGCTCAAGGCCTTCCCCAAACAGTATCGCCCTCCAGAGGGGACATATGGGAAGGTTGAGACCTAAGCGGACTCCTCTTACTGGAGGAAACCAAAAGACTGAAGGGGATAATGATGATAGCACCACACAAAGAAAAATACCAACACAAACTGGAACAACAGCCCTTTGTTTTGTGCTTAGTCACTGTTAAGATGATAAATGTCCAAGTGCCAGTGCTACTCTAGTTTGTTTTATAGAAGTTCCCCCTCTCCTTTAGCGTTACTAGAATCCCACACTTTTCACGGCCACGTCACAGCCAAAAACATTAAAGATATTGCTTTCTGTCTTACATCGTAGCCAGGGCCCAGAAAACACTGTTGTACCAGTTGTAGCATCAGGAAGTGTACAACTGAGTTATTTAACTTGTGTCCCTAGAAATAAGATGTGTGCAAAAGTCTCTAGAAAGATGATGTGGGACACATATTTATCGTTGTCATTTTGTGCTTTTATTTTATCAGTTCATCCGTTAAAAGTTAAGGCTGTCAACGTTTACTGTTTACTGTCAACAAATTCCTTACAAAGACCAAAAACAACAACAAATGAATCCTACTAACAAGTATTGTCTGTGTAGCCAAAACCTTTTGTGTCGTATTCTGATCATAAAGCTAGAAACACATCAGTGAGCCACACTGTTGCACTGGCTGACATGTTCCTTCATTACGGTGAACATAGGCCCTTTTGTTTTGTTTGTTTGTTTGTTTATTTGGAGTCAAGTCAACGTACACTGCCCTGCAACAGTAAAACTCACTATTAATCAGCCCCTGAAAATAGTCCCCAAGAAAACGCACTATTTACCCCTGTTTAAGTTATAGTTGTCATAAACTACAGCTGTTTTAGGAGCCCTTTAAAAAAAATATATTTAAAATATTTTAAAGATATGTGTTCAGGAGGAACAAATGTGCTTGGGGCTGACAGGGTAGGAAAATCTGAAAATGTTGAGAAACAGGCTAACACGTGTTTTTCGGTCTTTTCTTGGGATTTGTTGACAATAAGAAAAACTAATAATAATGCAACCTTATCCTTTAAGGCTACACTAGGCAAAATATTACTTACTGATTTTTTTGTCGAGTCTGGTCAGTTTTCCTAAAAGAGATCACAAATTTAACCTAATGGTAACAGCAGCAAGTGTTTGATTGTGCTGTTGGAGATTACATAATGTGAAAAGATTTCCTAAAAAATGTTCCTTGAAAATATGTTTTTAAGAATATTACTGTATATGTCGCTGCCATTTGGAGCCGCCTACATGTGAAGTTGCCTGGTGTAGCTCTGATTAGACGATCAGGTTTGTCAAAGTCTTTGGCTGTTAACATATTTCTCTGGACCTAAACTGCACTGCAGAATAACAGCTGTTAAAGTCAAAGCACTTACTTTGTTTATTTCTGTGCTTTGAGCCTGTTGTCTTGTTCCCTCCCACTGTCTCTCCTTCTTCAATCACATCAATATACAACAACATCTCACTCTCTACAACAAGCACAGGTCTTTAAAAAGTACATATCTGGCATTTGTATTACAGTGATGTCTCATCTAATGTGATTTCTGTTGTTCTTCAGTGGTTCACAAACCGTGGACTTCAGAAGTGATGCATCACATTATTCTATAACTCCAACACATGTACAGATGTTTAAGACATTTCTGCAGGTTATATGCAGCACTATAGTGGTTCGATCTAACCCTTCAGACGTGGGTTTTTATTTATGAAAAGCGTGTGTTCTCAGTTTTACAGCACTCAGTTGAATTATGCAGAACTTTGTGATCAAAATTGCATTAAAACTTGATTCATTTAACCTGCATGAAGAAAACCCCACTGCTTTACACTGTTGCAATTATATATTGATGCAATTGAGAGTAACCATGAGCACTTGACAGATGTTTTCTAGCCAGAAGTGAAATAATGCATATTGCATTATTCTGCTGACCATCAACAACACCTCTTCTGTTGTCAGTTTACCAGCTCCAATGTACCTTATTGTACAAAACTTACAGAGACAGTGGATTTTATTTTGAAAATGTTATTTTGCTTACAGGTATTTATGTTGATATGGCTGTTGTTGCCAAATGCTGTTATAGTTTTATCCATTGTTATTGAGTAAGTTATGACCTCGTTCTGATCAGTTGTACATGCACACAGGTTGGACAGGGGAGTTTTGGAGATGCCTGCACCCCCACAGAGGTATGACATGGACCTGGATAATGAATAAAGGCTGGTCAATGCCAAATGAGTGTGGATGAGTACATTACATGAGGCATCGTGGTTTGTCTAAATGTTTGTCTAATCAGAGAGCAAAGGACATACACTGTTACAGTGTAGAAAATATAGGGAAGAGAGGATGAGGCTAAATCTAAAGACATTTGTATGTTTTATTTAGGTATTTATTACTGTTACTATGTAAAGTAGTCTCATATAAACATAACTCATGATACATACTCTGGTACAGTAGGTGGCGGTGTGTTCCCGCCATAAAACCGGAAGAAGAAGAAGAAGAAGCGAAAGAGAAGAAGCAGCATTTATTTCCCGCGATAATTCATTGGATAATCTGTTACATTCTGTACTCAAATATTTTAAGTTTATCCTTTCTCCTCTCTGACTTTGGAGTGATTCAATATTTAATTGAATACCGGATGTCTTCACATTGAACGTTATATATATAACTATTACCACACTCTTCCTCCGGCCTTCTTCTCGAAGGAGACATGCTCCCTCAGTGAGTCTTTCATGGCGGTCATTATCCGATTCACTGCAACGACGTCTCGTATTATCTTCCGGAGGCCCGTGGGGAGGTCAGACTGCTCTTTTACACTTCAACCATACAAACACATTTCTCTATCACAGTCGTCTATGTTGGCTTGGTCCGGAAGTAAAAACACTGTACTACCAACTGACCTATTATATATTTATTTATTTAAGGTTTAAGGTAGCTGGTGATTGACTGCTACCACTGGACTCTACGACCCTCTGAGTTTAACCTTTTCCATAATGCACAATCATCTCTCTCTCTCTGATCCGCTGCAACAATCAACAAGTAAGTGTTAGTCTGTTGGTGAGCTAACATTAGCTTTACTATTCACTAAGTAACATCCACACAACATAAACTACAATACAGTACAACACTATTATCTGCAATATAAACATTTTATTAATAATAATAATAATAAGTGTGCTATTATTCATTCATTCATTCATTCATTCGCGATGGTTTAGTAGTTCCTTCATTCCTAAAAAATAATGCCAAATTGTTGTTGTTGTTGTTGTTGTTGTTGTTGTTGTTGTTGTCGTCAATTTAGCCTCAAGTCGGTTGCATGAAAGCAGGTCAAACTTATCCCGGCCAAGTTACTATGGTGATTTATTCTCTGCAGTTAGCCTTCTCCAGACCAGGCTAAGAGCCAGGCTAACATTAATCCTAGTGATTCACCTGTTGTTCCACCGTCAATCCTGTGAGGAGTTAATGTGTTTTACAGCATGTCCATGGTCTTTCTAAGTATGTTGCATCATTTTATTTATCCTGCATTAAAATATTATATAGTCATTTCTCATTTCATTTAAATCTGTTGGCTGTTTGTAATTGCAACAGTCTTTTTATATTAATTCAAGTGGTAGTATTATTACTCAGGACAAGTGTTATATTGCTATGCTAATGAAGACTGCTTGTCAAAATGCTGTCAGGTTTCATAAATATGTGTTTTATTGCAGTAATTGAGATTACAAAACACAGCTGATGAAGTTGCTAAGGTGTTATCAATGAAATCTGTGACAAGGGCAATATAGTCACAAAAAGAAATATATATATATATATATATATATATATATATATATATATGTATATATATATATATATATATATATATACATATATATATGTGTATATATTTGTATGTGTATGTATGTATGTGTATATATATATATATATATATATATATATATATATATATATATATATATATATATATATACACACCTAGTACATAGTGTTTTTTATTATTTCCCTACTCTTACTGTTTATTTATACTGTTTTCTCTCTATCCACTTTGCTGCTGTTACATTGGAATTTCCCCATTGTGGGACAAATAAAGGAATATCTATCTATCTATCCAACTCTTATTCACCTGTTCCCTCTTCATAATGGCTTGCCCTTTCTTGGAGGATGTACTGGATGAGGAAGCCCTAATCCTCAGACGAGCATTTAGTCATGAAAGAGTCTTCCGGGACAGGTCAGACCCATTGGCCGTTGGGGATGACTATCTCATTGAGAAATACAGATTCTCAGGTGATGGACTAAGATATTTATGTAGGCTGCTGGGTCCAAAAATACAGCACCAGATGGCACAAAGCCATGCTCTCACTGTACCATAGATGGTCTGTGGTACATTGAGATGTTTTGCAAGTGGGAGCTTCCTTTATTCTGTTGGGGATGCAGAGAACCTCAATAAAGGAACCATTTGCCGCACATATCCTGGCTTGGTGGGCCGCCCCCTGTGCCAGTTCTATGGGCTTTTTTTTTTAACTGCTACAATCATACAGACATTCAACATGTCAGCAGACACCTAATCTATTCACCTCATTTGTTCACTGTTATCTACTTTAAAGTCACTTACCAGCCTGCAAAATGTTCTTGTATTTAATTTTAACTTGCTGCCAGGTCCTTTTATGGCCAGACATGTTTGTTCTTTATGAAGGATAGAAAGATAAAATAGATAAAAATAGATTAAATGACACACATTGTGGATAATTGTTTGTACTTAATCATACTCTACATTTAAGTAACATGCACCTCTACTTGCCACATTTAAAGCAAAGTGTACAACAGTTGATTAGTGGACTTAAAGTAACTCCTTTAGTCCTTTAATTGGAGCCTAATTATGATAGTTCCAGTGGAGCACTGTTTATTAATTGTACAGTTTTGGACTTAACCCGGTCCGCTATTGTCTGCCAGGCTTTCTCTCTTTCTTTAATTATGGCATTGGTATTGCCTTTTTTTCTTATGATATCTTTCATCTCTTCATAGAACTCCATCAGGAGCTGTTGAACACGCACTTATCCTGACTATCTACACCTGGCTTAACATAGCCACACCTTTTTAATCCTGGCTCGGCAAACGTGCAACCAATTAAGCCAGGATGCGCCGAGCAGGCTAGGTCAAGCCGCGCTTGCTCAATTATCCTGGATTTCTTTATTCTACTTTTGTGCAATACCCCTCAGGTTTAAATCTCTTTATGTAAGGATTGTCTGAAACGTTAATGGGGTAAATAAATGGGGAAATTTACTTCCGGAACAAGTTCAGCAATGACTGAAAGTTATGTACACTTTTAATGTGTCTCAATATGTTGTGTGCTAATTTTACTGGTGATATTAGGTTTAGTTGTTTGACTGGAGGAAGACTTTGATCAGATACATGTAATTTGTGTAACTCCTCCCATTCACTCCCCTCTCCATTCACTTTCTGATCTCTCTCTCTTGCTCTAAGGTTGTTTGCAGCTGATCGTCCTTGGTTCCAGTCTGTGAGGGGAAGAGGTGGGTGTTTAATGTTTATCTCATATGTTCTGTTTTAGCTAAGTTGACTGAGTTAAACAACCAACAAAGCTCCCCACAGCTTTCTGTATATGTAGGGGGGAAATGTTATCTTTAGTTTAACCATTTACTAGAGTAGTTTAACTCTAACCAGCGTGTTAGATAGGACAGCAGTGTTTCTTTGTCATTGAACTGAAGTCTTTTGCTCCTTAGGGATCACGATGAGTAAAAAGTTTCTGGTGGACGTGGACTGCGGGGTGGATGATGCTCAGGCCATCATGATGGCACTGGCTGCCCCAAACGTGAACCTCCTGGGCATCACCTGTGTGCACGGAAACACGACAGTGGAGAATGTGTGCAAGAACGTACTGCGAGTTCTGCAGAACTGTAATAAACTGGAGGTTTGTGCTGTTGTTTTCTATCTACTGTACCTGTAGTTTATTTTATGATCTTGACATAACAGACTGGAATATATTGTCTTTTTAAACCGACATCGGTGTGTTTACTCAAGAGTGTAGTCAGGCATAAGTTGGAATTTACTGGTATCATGTGACAAGTAATGGTGCTGTTTTCAAAACTGCTCAACAATCAGTTGTTGTTCCTCAAACCACGAGTGGAGGCAGGGACTGGACGAGATACACAACCAGCATGAGCTCAGTCAGCACTAGCATATAAAGTTAACATAGCATACAAAGTTTTATACGTTTAAACGGAAAATATTCAAAATTTAGATGGTTTCTAAACAACCATAACTTTAGGGAGTCTGTCTTTAAACATGCAGGAAAGGCAGCGCTTGCGTTTTTTTATTATCTCGAGATCACAAGATTAATTCATCTTGTGATCTCGAGAAAACAATAGGCTGAATTCTCGAGATAACAAGATAATCACGAGTAAACAACATTTGTTTTCTCGAGATCCCTGGATAATTATAAAGAACTCAAAAAGGAGTGTGTGGTTCATTTGATCATAGCTGATTTCAGCGTTCAAGAGGAAGAGTCATAACTAAACTGAAAAGAGTTGTTACCAGAATATACGTCTGAGAGTTAATTTAAGCTATTAACTTCCTGCAAATGTGATGCAATAACAACAAAATGTATCAGGAGGAGATTGAGAACTGTAACAGGTCTCATACGTATCACATCCTAAGTGTGTCCACATGCATTGGGGGTGCTAGGGCTTCTGGCGAAGGACTATTGACACATTTCTGTTGTCTCTTAGTATCACCATGTTGTCCAACCGTACCTTATAGTTTGTAAGATTACAATTAGGAATGTTAATGCTGCATAAATAGACAGAAATCAGTTTGGAAGCCAATTAATAATAACAGCAGTACAACATTACCTCTTGTTGTATGTTTGCGTGTCTCATCTGCTCTTCTTTTCCTGTGTCAGACTCCAGTGTTTAAAGGAGCTGCTAAGCCCATTCTTGGTAGCAACATTGATGCGGGAAGCTTCCATGGGGAGGACGGGCTGGGAGACTTTCCTGACCCCAACGCTCCTAGTCTGGACCTGATTCAGAAGGAGGGAGCTGTGCCGGCTATGATCAGGATTGTCAACGAGAACCCAGGAGAGGTGAGAGCTGTGACACGACTTTTATGTGTGTGTATATGACATGAAGCGTCTTTTTTAGGTCTTTCATCACTTGGCTTCATTTCCCAGATATATCTGGTTGCCACGGCACCCCTCACCAACCTAGCTCTGGCTGTGAGGATGGATCCATCTCTCCCGAGCAAACTCAAAGGGCTCTACATCATGGGAGGCAACACCGAATGTCAGTAAATTAATGAACTGCTACTTTGTTAACACTGCATTTCAGCAGGTGGTAAATGTGACACAGTGTGAGAGACAAAATAATGTACTTTGAGAAACAGGACTTATTTAAATAATTCTCCATTTCTTTCACCATTACACCCCAAATTGGCACAAAGATGACTTTGTCTCATAACATGTCTGTCGTGTTAGAAACTCAAATCTGCCACAGTGCCAGACATCTTTTACAGCTACTGTGACTGGAACTGAAATGATTAATAGACTACTCCTATGACAGAAAATGAGTCAAGATAAACTGCTAAATGTTCCTCAATGTGAGGATTTCCTGTGTTTCTAAATGAATAGCTTTATCTTTTGGACCGTTATTCAGACCAAACAAGCAAGCTGAATATGTCCATATGACATTTTTCATTAGTTTCTGGTATTATCCAGACAGAAAGATGAATCAGTTGATCAAAGAAATTAGCTGCAGCCCTGACTGTAACACAAGTGTTTGTAATGGTGGAGTTCAGTGTGTAATCAGAGGTTTGCTTCTTTCAGCTCGAGGAAACACCACAGTGTGCAGCGAGTTCAATTTCGCTGCTGATCCAGAAGCTGCGTACATTGTACTGAATGACTACCAGTGTCCCACCTACTTGGCCTGCTGGGAGTTTACCTGCTACAACAAGCTGTCCTGGGTAAAGCTTCCTTTTACACATTGTAACATGTCAGTTCCTAAGACTCAGTACAAAGCCTTTTTTAATAAGTTGACACATCAATGAACACGTCATCTCTCCCGGTACGTTGACAGGAGTTTTGTGATGCCTGGTTGGCGCAGAACACCGACAAAGCCCGCTTCATGGCACAGATCTTCCGCCACAGCATCGAGGCATCAAAATCCGAGCGCTTCCAGAAAGAGTTTGTCGACGGCTCGGGGTTCATTTCCTGCGACTCGTATGCCATGGCAGCCGCCATAGACGATTCATTCATTACAGAGAGCGATCATTATCCAGTTAGCGTTGAGCTGGCAGGCATGCACACCAGAGGCATGATGATAGTAGATACCATTGGCTTCCTGAAGAAGACTCACAAGGCTTTTATTATGAAGAAGGTAGACATGGAGAAGTTTAAGCAGATGATGATGGCTGCTTTAAAATAAAACGAAGGTATTAGTATTGCCGTTTTTCATATTAAACTTGAAATACTGTTTCAGGCAGGCTTTTGGTAATTTATTTTTAATTACAAGCGGTTTTTTTTATAACAACACAAACACATTCATCCAGAAACTGCTCCAGTTTTAGTCAGTGCTGCATTTTGCTGATACACATGGTAATCCTTGTGTCAGTGTGCATTGTTCTTTTAATTTGGTAGTCCTTTGTTGACACACGTCCTTCAGATGGAATAGTAAAGCTGCACATACGCTGACCCGTGAGCATTGCTCTTTGATTCATAGTATTTCAAGTATTTACAACTGCTCATCCAGTATTCACTCAGCAGCAATCAGACGGGTCCTCAGTATCCTTTCCTTCCTCTGAATCTTGACCTTGTGTCCAGCTGTCAAAAGAGGAAATACGTTAGTCTGTAGCTCAGTTTAAAGCATGAGTCAAATTAATTTTTAAACAGAGGAAAAAAGAGGAAGCTTAAACATACCCATGTTGACCACTTCCCACCAGTTAATCTCATAAATGCAACATCATCACTGCGGACTTACCATTGACCTCTTGCACTCAAAGAATGACGTCTGCAGGCTTTTGCAGTGGCCTTCCTTCAAACACTCACTGGGCATCTTCCCCTCCTGACAAATGAAGAAACAAGTTAGAGTACACTGGGTGCTTTCAGGCCTGTATTAATGTGGGACGGTATACAGGTCTCACTCAACTCTGCAGACAACAGCTTTTTCTTCAGAGGGTAAATAGACATAGCAAACTAATCCATTTGAGGCCTTTTATATTTATATTTATATATGTATATATATATATAATATATATATAAAAACAAATATTTCATGTTTGCTGCTCAATGCTAAGTTACGGTTGCATTTCATAGTCAAATATAATTTTGAAATTGGTGCTTTTGGTTGTTTTGTGACAATCAGATGGTACAAACCGAAAATACAGGTTTTTCTATATATGTATGTATGTATATAGGTATATATGTACATGCTGTAAAAAGGTTAAGCAACACTGTTTAAATACTGAAACGATAAAGGTTAAATGTTGAATTATGAGAAACATTTTTTACCGTTACCTCAATATTTCATGACAAATGTACTGTAATTAGTCTTTTCTGGGTGTTTGACATCTTCTGACTTACTTGGAACTAATAATTGAACATTTAAGCTTTTCTCTTGTGTTTAATTGTAAAAGTGTAAAAAAAAAAATTGAAACATTGAAAAAGACAAATCAGCAGGTGAGGTTGAGACAGATACACCTCCTCCTACAATGTAAAACATTCAATAATATCAGGAACACAAATTAATCTGTAATCCAAGATTTCAAATATACATGACCATTAAAAATGTAAAAATATGATCCTGGAGGAAGAAGAAGAAGACAGTGCATGTCTTGCTGCCCAATACGTTTTAACCTGCCACAACCTGAGGGACAGCGAGGAACACACACACACATATAACTTGTGTTAAAGTGTGTTTTCTAATTTTCTTTCTTTTTTTTTGTACTAATTAAGTTACTAATTTTCTAATTAAGTTACGCTTTGATGATGTAACGTTAAACGTATGTTTCCTGTGCCAATAAAGCTGATCTGATTTGAACTGAATAATGAATAATACACAGTGTGGGACTCAGTCAGTGTACAGTGGAATCTAACAGCTACAGATGGATGAATCTCTTCTCGGTTGTCAACCGTAAATCCACGTCTGCCAACTTAAAGAAAGGGCAGTGTGGCTGCTGAAGGGCCCTTGAGCAGGTCAGCTGTTGTCTTAATGTGGTTTATATCTGATTAAAGCGACCTCAGCGCCACTGGTGACACAGCAATAACTCAGCCGTTACGCTTGCAATTGAAGCGCTTATTAAAACCTAACTGTTGCTATGTAACAAGAGCTATAAAATAGTTTTGACGCCGAACAATATTAAATTGACAGTTTTTACAGTGGAGTTTGGTCGTGTGTCGACACACGTTTCACTGCTAGCTAACGTTAGTTCCCACAGCGTTGCCCTCAGTGTTAGGAGGCTGGTTTAGATTTAGATTTACAGGGGTCAGGGGCTCTGTGTGTTACGTAGATTGTTTACAATGTGCGGTTCGACTAAACTAGCTGAACAATAAGCTTTTATCGACCACGGTTATCAAACTGCAGAGGCTGGTGTCAGACCTGTAACGTTAGGTCAGGTGTAATGTTCAGAGGACGCCTACCTTTACCACGCAGTCGTGCTGAAGGAGACACGCTTTAAAGTCCTCTCTGATACCGGCGCATGCTCTGTTATCTTCCTCTTTATCTTCGTAATATTTCGGCATTGTTGCAGAGTCCACTTCAACACCAATATTACCTTATTGATAAACTCACATGAACCACAATCAGCTAGTTAACAACAGTGACGTCGGTGCTGTTATGGAAGCTTCCAGCCACCATGTTTGTGCAACGGCATTATGGGAACAACGGAAGTACCTGGGGCAAAGAATTGCATGCTGGGAGGACTTGTAGTTTTTCCTGTTGGGGCTTTTTTTTTTTTTTAGCTGTTAGCAAACAGCTAAGTAGATTTTCTTCATGTGTGCTTTGTTTAGAAGTTTGCAAGTAATTTAGACAGATCATCATCCATTTGTAAAAAAGTTAAAAAGTCCTTTAGGATTCACAGAAATTTCTAACAGTTCTATGAGTTATTTTGGGATTTTCACAGTCCTATTCAATCTTTTTTTGATATTGGTTCCCCCTACATAAGAAAGATGTTTTGTTCTTATTGGCAATCTGTTTTTCACTTTGCTTTCACCTTGTTAATTTACAGCTGATATCGAATCAAACTGGTGATGCAGATGGCATGAGTAATGCAAGTAGAACAAAATCATACACAAAAAATGGCCATGACTTCTAACAACTTTTATCATTTATTTCAAAGATGTCCATGAAAAATGATGTCAAAAACATCAGAGGCAGGCATACACATGTACAAGATGAAGGCACATGAACTGATGGGTGTATGGGGTTAGTCTCCTGTCCACTTTTCACAAATACAGTAGGGTGGGGTGGGTTGTCACATGATTCATGCTGTTTTCATGCATTCAGTTTGTGTTTGTGGGATGCAGGACAAGAGGAAGAAGCCAGTCCTGTCTGCAGTGTCTTTCCCCTTTCAAAACATGTTCCCCCGTTTCAGCGGCTTGCTCTCATCTTCTCCCAAATAATTAAAATAAAAAAGAATCTGATGAGGAGGCGGAGATCAAGCGTCTTCAGTTTTCTTGAGTACATCTCTAGCATGGATGGTTTGATAAGGGGGTGGAGGAGGCTGCTGCGACCGAAAAAACATTGTTTATAAATTACAAATAATAATCATGCATGTGAACAAGCACAATTAGAAAAACTGTCCCCGTTTTCATATCAATTCCATCAAAAGGCACTTCACTACCCCCTTTGAATTAACCACTGCGATTTTAAAGTGAGTGTTTAAGTTTCACTTAAAAATAGCTTCCACTCAAAACATTGGCCACACATACATAAATACAAAACATGTCAAGTGAATTTCAATAACCTATTAAGTGAGGCAGAGGAGAGAGAGTGAGGGAAAGGAGAAATGTTCATTGCTTTTTTTATATATATTTACAATCAGTGAAAGTACTACACAACCTCAGCCAAATCATACAACAAAAAGGCGCACTCTGCAATGATCAGTAGTCATAATGTTCTGTCCAATCAAAACACAGAGACTGGATTGGACAAAATAAACCGTTGCGTGGATTTGGAGGAGTCAGTGAAATGAGCATCTACTATGTGAAGATGGAAAATTTAAGTACAATGGCGAAGGGTGTGATGGTAAACAAAAACAGTGAAAAAGCAGTGCAAATCACGCCGTTTCAGATGGTAATCTGGTACAAAACCCCCCTCTTTTTTTAAACCACTTTCACTTAGCATAACACCATTGTTCTTAACATCCAATCACTAATTGGACTCTGTATGTTACTTTAAAAATATTAGTATATCCAGCAATCAAAGTGTAGGCAAAAGTGAGAGGGAACAGATTGGAATTATGTTGCTGAGACAATTTCAAGGGACCTGGATATAAGGCACATTTTTCCCCAATTTAAACCCACAACTATTTCAACAGAATCTATTCGCAACTCTCCTACCGTTCAGTTTTGGAGCAGTAAAAATGAATTGTTTTAGTTGTAACGTTTTGTTTCAAGTGAAAAGAAACTGGGTCACACTGAACCGAGCTACTTGCACCAGCAGACAAACTTCACAAGTAGCCGTAATAATGAAAACAAAATGTACAATAGCAATTCAGAAAAAAACCCCAAAATAACCCCACAACAGTACACAAATAAAACAGACTCTGAACTACCATAAACATCTCTTAATAGAATAAAAATATATTTTACCTCTTGTACAAATTAAAGATTTATTTCAAATAAATTAAGTCACCTTCATAGATCGTCATAGCTGTAATAATATATCAATATAACAATATATTCCTTCGGGAAAATGACGCCAAGGCAATGTCTGATTGGTTTACTATAAATGGACACTGAGGTCATACACAGCCTGTCAGACAGGAGGTGAGATAGATAAGGTGTCATGGTACTCATTTTCTTGATGGATTGGGCTCGTTACCACAGAATCTGGCCTACGGTAAAAGTTGTTACTGACATCCTGAGTTTGTGTTTCAGGACGAGTGGAGCATTTGAGTGTTACTGACAATACTCTGGAGGTGAGGGAGATATTATTGGTTGGGCTGGTGTTGATCTAGAGCTCTGTCACCTCTGTCGAGAACAGAGAGCAACTGGCCATTAGTGATGACAACATTCTTGAACATCACGGACATTTTTTGCCAGGGCGTTAGTGACAGTGCAAAGCCCCAGCTCGTCCAAAAGGTGGCAGCATTGAGTAACAGAGAAGGATTTGGCAGCATCTACACCAGTGGCCAGCTGACTGGTTCTCCCCAGATGTGATGATTTGTCCTCATTCATCCGAACAGTTTTCTGATTGTGATCAAAGCTGCTGAACAACACAGTCACTTTGAGAGCCAGAGCTGGGAACAGACGTCTTCACACACTTCGCTGTTGTTCTTTAGACAGTAGTATTCACATTCTCACAAATGATTTAAGAGCACAAGAGTGAGGGAGAGATGCAGAAAGAAGAGGAGAAATCGATCGATGAGAAGCAAAATAAAGTACATTAGGAAGAGCGGGGACAGAGAGGTGGCGTTCCTCAGACAAACTCAGACGAGCAACTCTAGTAGGCTCTTATGACTTCACTGCTGGTTGCTAGGTGCCAGAGGCCCTGCGTAAGCAGTCTAGGAGATTTTGGTCCCCCTGGGGGCCATGAGTCATGTGCCCGGTCCAGAAGAGTCAGCCAGCTATCCTCTTTATATGTATCTGCAGGAAGAGAGCAGAGCATCAATGTGTGTTATAAGAGGTGTTATTGAAAAAAGGAGGCAGCATGCATCTGGAGAGAGTGGTGTTGTGTGACTGGACAGGAGATTAACAAGTGAGGCGTGTGATTGGCTTACTTCACTGAGGATGGCCCACACAGCCGAATCTTTGATAACTGAAAGCCGAAGTGCCACCACAGGATTGAAGGAAGGATCTACAGCCCCTTCTGCCACACCCTTCACAAAATGACCTGCGTGTTTAAGCACACACATACACAGTATTATAACTGTTTTTATTTGTATGGAAAGTGCACTGCCAATAATTCACCAGTCACAGTGCTCAAGTGAGAAAAACAAATGTGAAACATAACTTGGCAAAATTAACTGATTGACTGAAAAAAAAATATGAACCTTATCCACACTCCCACATCTCTTATCACGTTCAAGCACTTTTTTAAATTTTTTTTTAAAGAAATCATGTCTACAAGGAACATATCACAAAAAAGCTACGGAACAAAAAGATGATTAGAAAATTTAAAGATTAGCAAATGACTGCAGGAAGAGCATAAAACTTCAGATGAAAATTGGAAGGGATAAAAAAAGAAACAGGGCTGTGACTGAGAACGTTTCACACACTTTTTGTACACCGTCTATCACTTTAGACACCATCAGTGTGAGTGTGTAATATGATCATGATGTTTCAGTGTGTTTGTATGCACACACACACATTTAAGCAGTAAGAGACTGTCAAATCCACTTACCGATCCTGTAAAAGCGGTCTTCAGTTCGCTTGTACTTCTCTTTGGTCTGCAGTCCAGGTTCCTAACAGATGAACACAGTGAAAGGTGGATAGTAGAGTAAAATATGATTAAACAAATGAGGATTTTTAAAAATGTTTTATCATTTGAACAGCACTTGAACAGATGCTAGCATCTGCGGCCACACTGGATGTGTGAATCACAATGTCAGAATGTATCGCCTCTGGCCGAGCAAGCGATTCAGTCACGCTCACATTCCTGTCGATAATCAATACGCTTCGTCCCTAAGCAAAACCACTCAGTGTAATCTAATCAAAACTGTTTGCACATCACACCACACAGGGCTGACAGACTGCATGTGTGTGTATGTGTGTGTATGTGTGTGTAGGGGGGGAGGGAGGTTCCCTACCGAGACAGGCAATATTTCCACTGTGGTGTTCTCAATCTTGTCCCCTGGGTGCTCCTGGTTACCACTGCGAAAGAGAAACCTGGCGGACAAATCAAGCATTCATTTTACATAGATGGATAAGCATTCTTGCACTTTGGAACTGCCACTCAGATACACACGGACCATTAAGTCACTCATTAGGTGAGTCAGGTAAGTCGTGTCCATTAAATGAAACATGGGTGTGAAAAACTACATGCACACCTTATGTCAACTGTCAGTAGGATATAGTTCATCAAAATTTCAAAGCTTATGCTTCTTAGATCTCATATGCAGGTCATAGCTACAGGTTTTGAACATTACAAAATCCAGTATTTCTGCCTTTTTTCATCAGCTGGAGGATGATTTGAATGAGCTTCACTTGTGGCTTCCCTTATTTTGTTGGAAACAAGGGTGTTCTCACATTAGTTTGTTGGTGCACTGCATTCACTCGTATTAAATGTTAAAACAGCCAGAGAGTAGGAGACAGAGGAAGAATGCCGGCCAGAGACGGAGGCAGTGACAGGTCATAATGAAAGCTGTGTCTCTTGACCAAATGCTGATGAGATGTTGTGTAATCAACAGGCAAAAGAGGCTGAGCCGCTGTAATCGGTGTCATTCAAAAGCAGACAAAACACTTGAGTCACACAGTGGAACGCTGGATGGCCCTTTTCCCACTTACTGCCACTTCCTCTCTGACTGACAGTCCCCCCCCCCACACACACTTGTCTCGCCATCCTAACATTATCTTTACAAGAACGGTGGAATGCATTCATCACTATAAAATTAATCTCCACATGACCAAACATCTTTTTCAGGGTCTTCTCTGATCGCTATCAGCTCGCTTTATATTCACCGTCTTGCTGCCTCTCTACCTCGGCTCCACAGAGAGGAGGAGGTTGGCCCGACAATGCTTATTTTAGAGCACTCTCATTAGCTCATGCTGATCCCCGGAGACACACACACACACACACACACACACACACACACACACACACACACACACACACACACACACAAGCTAAACCTGAAACACTGAAGGGCAGCAGGCGGAAATAAGTGAGAAGAGGCAGATTTTTGTCTGTGACTGTAATGTTGTTGTCATAACGACAATATACAGCATGTTTGGATGTGCTTTGCATGTTATCTGAATGATAAGAAGCTGTGTACAAACAAACATATTGCAAACACGTACCTCTCTATGCTAACAGGTCTGTCAAATTTGAAGAGGACATAGTCTCCTGCAGTGGGAGTGATGGCCCAGAAGAAGTCCTCTCCTAGGTACGTCTTCTCTAGAGTGTGACCCTGATACACCTGTGTGACACAATACACGCTTTGTACCACCATGATCACAGATTTTTAAGTCGGGGGATATTGCATTAAATTAATTGTTTTTACAGTCATTCTTATGTACTACCTTCATCGAAGTGGAAACCTCAGCTGGGGGGTTGACGTGCATCTTGTGGAGTAGTGGCTTCAGGAAGTCCTTGTCCTAAAAACACAGACAGAGGGGGGAAGCCAGCATTCGTAAACAGGAAGCAGTTTCTACTGTTGCTGAAAATAAAGGACTGTGAGGGCGTGAGACTCACTGTGAGTTTTTGGATCTTTCCAGCAAGAGAAGAATGGAGTCCCACATGTTGAAACAGGGAGGGTCTGAACCGCACGCGTAGGCTGGACTTCTGCCGCTCGCAGTGTTTCTTTAAAGAAAGGAAACGGGAAGAAATGATGAGACACATTCCCCTTACAGTGACACTCATATCTACACAGTAATCACAGCGCATACCGCATCTTTCTCAGGATTGCAGACTTTAACCCAGAGAATGTGATCCAGCAGCCAGTCGATGGGCTTCTCCTTGTAGAACATGAAGATGAACTCAACGATGAGGTTTAAGTCTGGAGCTTGGAACATTTTTCCTGTATAAAAACAGAGAATAAGGGAGGTTTACAGACGTTCATTGATCAGAAGCAACAAGATGATTCAATCAATGATGTGGAAGAAAACGAAAAATTTTAATAGTTTCAGTTGGTCTAAAAATATACCCATTCCTTATTTGCATATTATAGTAAGAGTAATAATTCTTCCTGCCAAATTCTATTACTTTAAAATGACCCAATTTGTATGTGGATCAATCTAATTTCCATCTTTTCTTAACTGGCTGCTCCAAATTCGTCCACACTGCATTTGACTGTTTATCACAAACCCTACAAGTCTTACAGTATGTCAATGCCTTGCCAAGAGTTAAGATAATTAGTTAATAACCACTTTAGAGAGGCCAGGAACAGCATTGTTTGGCTGTGCTTTCCGCTGACGACACAGATCTTGCTTCATTTGACAGACCCCAAGTGAATGTCGAGTATTGATCACATGCTTAATGGACCGTACCAATGAAGCCCAGCTGAGAGAACTCCAGAATCATCCAGTCCTCCGACGAGAGCTGCAGGGCAAAGTTCTTCATAGTGGCAAAGTAGTTGGGCTTAGCCACAATGTCATCCTCCAGCTGAAGGAAGAGAGGAACAAAATTTAAGACAGAAGTAACCCACTTTAAGAGTTGGGGTTTATTGTGCAAGGAGAGGGTGAGAAGCAGGAGGGAGACTCCTCTATGTTCCTACAAGGGGAACACTGAGCTAAGAAAACACTTCTGAGTTGCTACACTAAACTAGAGTAGCAGCAGATGTCGGACAGGCAGTACCTCTTCCCTCCAGGTGAGAGCAGAGAATGGAAATGACACACCCCATGCATAAGACAGAAAGATGGGAGATTAACAACACAGTGAAATTAAACCGTGAATGTCTGGTGTTAGCTCTTCAAATCTGTTGAGACATTTATATAAACATTCCCAAATTGGACGCCTAGTTTAGCCAAGACGACAGATAAGAGCTGTGGAAGTCTAAGAGGATTAGGCTCAGAATAAGTGAAACTTGCTCCAATCAGAAAACAGAAACCAAAAAAAACAAAAAAAAACACAGGCTCTGATGAATGATTGCAAAAACACACAGTTGCTTCAAGTACTCGCCATGTTTTAATTTGGTAGGACAAGCTCCAAACTAAACGCAAACCAGTGTTAGCCTAGTACCAGGCTTTCACTCTGATACATGAGTAACTGTCTACAGAGCTCTTCTTAAAATGCACTCCAACAAGTTGCTATGGGAACATTGTTTTTATTTTAGTGGGGGGTTTTTTCCAAAGGACATACCTGGACATAATAAACTCCTTTGCTCACAGCGTACATCATGAGGAAGGAGTAGTCCAGATTCTGCTTGGTCCTCCATCTAAACAAAAAAAAATTTGTGACAAAACCACACACACATGCAAAACTGTGTAAATGAGGAACTTCCAGCTATACTGAATGTTACAACAACAGACTCTATTTGAATCATTTATAAAGAGCTGTCACACTAATTGTGTGATCTGAATTATCTGTCCTTGCTGCGGTCTGACTCATGGCTGCTCACTGAGGGGCTGCAGGTGTTCACAATGCTTTCAGGTAGGTGTGGGAGGTAGCACACAGAGTTTTCTGAGTGTGCGCGCACACACACACACACACACACACACACACACACACACACACACACACACACACACACACACACTCTTAACACTCAGGTGAACACACACGCCACAAATATGAGGGCTTAGATGCACGTGTACTTAAACTCAGCCAGGTGTTTGAGTGTTGCTGCAGTTTAAGCAGTGACTGTAATAAGTCTTTTTTTCTATGCCATTCTCTTGGATGCATGCACACATGCAACAAGTGTCTAAAATATAACATTTTTATACCATGGCCCACGTTGAACAAGACAGTAACTATTCAGATGGCCATCAGAAGCATCTGTGCTCACAAACATCTACATAATAACATGACACAGTCCTCTGGGTCTAAAGGCTAGAGTTCATACTGTAAGTGGTCGGCGCCAACTGCACCATAAACAGATTTCTAATGAATCCAATTGTTAGCACTACAGAGGGATGACAGGTACAGAGGAACATAAGAGGGAGCACTACAGAAAGAAAGAGATAGAGGGTGCTGCTGCTGATGACCTTGATCTGACTTTGAGAAATGCCTGTGGAATACTAAGTACCTAGGCAGCCTACCTAAAAGCTCTCGCCTGCTCGCTCCCCTCCCACTCCCCCCCCTGACTCATCCTTCTACTTTTTTTCTGCGATCCTCATCACAGCGCTCCTGCATTTCATTTCTCTCAGGGCTCATTTCCATAATGATTTTTATCACGTTTTGTCCTCATTAAACATCAGAGCACAGACAACACAGATGTCCTGCCTGTGTGAATTGCTTACTTGACTCTCTCTTTGGAGTCTCCAAAAGTCTCTTTGAGGTTGGTGAGGTCGGGGTAATAGGCGGCAGGTGGGGAGATCACCTCCAGCAAGCCTGAATTCAGCTCTGTAGAAAACCTGAACAAAAGGACATCATTGATAACATCAACAAGTGTGACATACACACACACTTTTTTCTGGGTAACTGTGTTTTCACTCCTTTACAATATTTCCACCTGTCAGAAAAGGTACTCACTCTTTCTCCAGGCCAGCAACCACGCTGTGAACGTAGTCCACATCAGTCTGCCGGGAACAAACGAGGAAGAATTGTTGAGTTCATTGTGCACACGCTATGACTCATACTGTAAGAATAAGGAAAGCTCACCTCCCCAACGAAGACAATAATGACACAGTCAAGTTTCTCCTCTGGTGACAGCTTGTCTATGAGTGAACGCAGCGTCTCTGACAGATAAGACTTCACCTTTCGCTTCACTGTGGGGATCCCCATCACCATGGTAACTGAGGGAGAGAAGAAAACAGAGTGTGAGGTGAGAGCTGGAAGTGTCTAAGGCTGCAGGGGTGGCTGTTTAATCAAGTTGATCCAAAATCAAATAATCTTTAATGTTAGACAACGACTTATTACATCAGTCTAAATCCACAAGAACAGGAATTCATGCCAGACTGACAGATGGCAGTGGGAGGGATGAGGTAGTTTTGTAATGCATCAGCTCTACCACGCTGCATGTTATTAAAGAAAAGTGTCTTTAAACAACAATTTTACACAATGTGGGTAAAGTCATTTATTATGAAACATACAACGTTTCAATTTACAACTTAAGAAGAGATTCACTGAATTTAAAAGGAAACAACGTTTGGACTTTAGACAGAGGTAACAAATATTTATCACAGCTGGCATTTGCTCAGATTATGAGCTTTTACCACCAGCTAAGAATTGGAGAGCAGAACTGACAAAGCATTTAAGAGAGGGTCTGGCTATAAAACATTACATAGTTACTAATTATTGTTCAAGCTGAATAATGGTATGAAAAAAGTATGACAACGTTTTTCTACTTGATTTTTTACATGACCCGACAATTAATCAATAAATCTGAAATTGTCGTCAGTTCATTTTGTCAGTCAACTAGGCGCTTAGTTATGTCGGCAAAACCCAGTGATTGCCAATATGAAGCTAATAATCATCTCTGAGCTCATATCTGTATAATAACAATGTTTTATATAAAAAGGTGCGATGCTTTCCCAGAGAAAAGAAAAACAAAGTCATGTGTCGTACTGATGAAAGTTACAAACAAACAATGTGCCCTATAGGCGTCAGTAATGATTGTGAAGTAGATGGACCAGGGCTAATGTGTGCATGTGTTTGCGTCTGTGCCTCTGTGCGTGCACAGTTTAAAAGGGGAAGCATGCTAAGTGAGCAAATTGGGGGCAACGAGGGGCCTCAACAGAGACACAAAACAACTTGAGGTGCAGAATGAGTGAGCAGAACAGTGGACTTGAGAAAGGGTTCAATCCTCCAGAGTGATCTGCGCAGCGTGGAGAATCTGTCCTAGTTTTGCTTTGTGTTTCTCACACTGAGCTCCGTGTCGTATAGCGACACCCACCACCACCAAGAAAGTAGGTCGAGGATGAAAGGAGAATGTGGGAGGAAGGAAAAGAGACAGAGAGTGACAGAATAAGGGAGGGTGGCAGACAGTGAATGAGTGATAATGCATGCAAGTGCAGCTTGAGCAGGACCGACTCCAAGACTGCCCCTCCCCGTGTCCCTTGATCAGCCTGCCCGCTTCACTCTGCCATCCTTTCATCTCCTTCTTGGAAAAAAAAGCGAAACAATATACATTTTTGTCTGCTTCTCCATAACATCTGTGAAAAGAGGTGATTTGGCAGGCCATGCACATAAAAGGAGCTGGTGTTCGGCTGTGTTTGTAATGTCCAGCAAAATATCATTACATTGTTTGCTTAAATGTAGCATGTAAATAGGCTTATCACAATTTCCCTTATCAAATTTGATTCAAGTTTAGTAATCAAAGTAAAAGTAAATACCAACAATGTTTTCCTCAGGAAGAGAAGTGTTGCTGCTGGGAATGAGATGCATCCTGAGTAATCTGGGTGCTATATTTTATTGACCAAACCTTTTTTTAAACTTTCAAGGTCTCACAAAGCCTGTGTGTGTGTGTGTGTGTGTGTGTGTGTGTGTGTGTGTGTGTGTGTGCGTGTGCGTGTGCGTGTGCGTGTGCGTGCATGCAAGTAAGTGATACCCCTTTTAAACAAGCTTGCCACCAGTGGAAAAAACTACAATCCACAATGTGGATGAGTGGTCTTAGTAGACCACTCATCATTAAAAACCCTCTGGGTAAAAGTGAATACATTTTTACAAAAAAATATGATTTTTGTAAAAATTGTCACAACTCTAAATGTATAATATCCTAAGTGGTTTGTTTAATAAATTCAATCTATAGCACAAGGGACATGGTAAAAAAGAAAAAAAAATAAGCAGTCAGAGCCATCATAAATCTTACTGCCCATTATATGGGTTGCATTATCCAACCAGCAATGTATAGATGGAACCTTTGCAGGAAGAATAATTATACTCCTTGTTGTATTTCTTCTGTTTGTGTGAAATACTGCACAGTACTGTTTCACCAATTAAATGAAGATGAATTCACAATATTAAGTTTGTGGTCAAGGGTACAAGTTCCATAGCCTGTAAAGACAAGACGTTGCACTTGTATGTGACACACTGTCTGACAAGCATCCCAAATGGCCACATCTTGGACGTGGGTAAGCAAACAACCTGGTTATTATAGTTCAATGTCAACAAGGTCTGGTCATTACTCTGTGTGCAGCTTGCAGGTGAAACGCACATGTTTTTTGCCTTGCAAAGCTCAGCTGCTTTGACATGCGTTACAGCTTGTTGCAGCTGGAAAATAGAACCACGTCCTATTTTTTTCCTTCAGTGTTGCATTGCAGCAATGCAGCTAGCCAATCAGGCTCCACACTGAAACAAATCATTTTGTTTTTTAAATTGTGAAATGAAAATGTAAAATCAGTGGTGGTTGAAAGCACTGATTCATGTTTGGCAATGCAGCTGAAATGGGTGAGGTTTGGTATACAATGTTCAACCACCAGTCAGCCCTGTGGGGTCAGCGGTTGAGGACAGGTCCTTGATGTTGAATGTGTTAAAAACCTACATAGTTGCCACTCAAGGTAATTAGTTTCAGATTAGATCTTGTTAGATTAGATTTTGTTGATTAATTAACTGAGATTACAACTCCTGCCATTCAGACTGAATGAGTAATCAACTGAATCAAAGATTTCTATGCCACATTGAACCCTCTGCTGATAGTGTACAAGCAATTATATCAGAGGCATGAAATTGGGTTCACCAGCAAAGAAGGAACAAAATATGCAAATATGAGGTTTATATTACTGCCTCGTTCACACGGAAGCAAATACCAGTACTGCGGTTAGCAGCAGTGAGTGGGAAGCCGTTGAGGGATCATATTCCTGTCTCAACACTGGTTACTGCTACTGGTTAGTAGGGACAGCTCCATGGAGAGTGGGTGGGATCTGGGGGAGACTGTGTGAACCGTCACACGCGTTAGGCTTTTGCACTGAGGTTCTTTGCAATAAGAAAAAAAAAGAAGCAGCTGGCACATGACTGTCTACTCTCTCCTCAGGCCAACAGAAGAGTCAGCAAAGACTGCAGTACAAGGAATTCCAAATTGGGGAGAAAGGCGGTGGGAGGGGGGAGGGGTCTTCAACCGTTTGCTTGTCACAAGTTGGCAAGCTAGGGACTTGCCAAAGGCCATATATGTGTTTGGAACAAGCAAGGCTGTATTTACAATAATGCCGTTTTGTTGGTTTCTGTCTGAAAGGGGCTTCAGTCAGGCCCTACTCCAAACATTTCAGTCTGAGAGGTTCTCTGAACTGTTTCTTCCTGTAATCCTTGTTCAATTTAAAGTGGGATGATGTCCTAATTGGCGCAGCTATAAATATCCCAATGTCAGATATGCTTAGACTAGCATGGAAACAAGTAGAAAATAAAAAAATGAAATACACAAAGGCAGAAAAAAGGAGGTTAAAGGCACTATCGGGGGCTTGAGGCGAAAATTGGGAGTGGCTAATCAAGCATGTCACGGGGCATGCACGGCTGCTGGACGGGCAAAAGTTCTCTGAGGCAGTCGTGTAACTCTCTGACCCACCAATACTGAGATCCACAATCACTTCCCAGTAGCAGCACATCTGGCTTGGTTGCGCATTCCAGATAACACAACTGAGGTCATGTTTACACATAACATTAATATGCGCCTTGGGTGATCCAAACTCCATTGTATGCTTTATGTATTGTTGTCCTTGTTTTTAATGGTTTGTGTTTTGCTTTATGCCCAGTATTGCTGATCCTGTTTAATGTATTTTATGTGTATTTTGTAGCTGTCATTACACCTGCCCCAGGACTGCTGTTGGAAATTAGCCAGGATGGCTAAACTGGCACATTTGCAGAAATGTCTATTAATGTGTACTGTCCCTGTAACTTTAAACTGTATGAATAAAGAAACAAATCACAAGTGGTCAGCTCCAAGTACGTCAGTTCACACCTGGCATTAGAATGCGTCTCCAGTCTCTCAAATGACCACTTGACATCGGGTCTCTCTTCCCTGCTCTTTATGCAAATAAACACGTACATCATTTCCAGTTTCCGTTGTACCGACTTCTTGGCCCAACTGGAAATCAGACAAGGTTTCCTGGGTAGTTCATCCACGTCCATTTCGCCTGTTGCTTTTGCATACTTTAATATGACACGTGTCACAAAACTTCCGATTAGAGCATAAAGCATACAGACTGCGAAATGAATGTGTCCAGCCCAGACCACCTCCGAATGTGGCCTGAGTGATCCTAACTCTGTGCGTCTTCAATGCCTCAACTTGATCAGATCATGTTAATGTCAGATGTAAACAGGGCCTGATAGTGTTTTAGGATGAGAAGCTGGTAAGAACAAAGCAGTGGCTAGACATTCGCTATAGAAAGAGTCTTAAAAACATTGTCTGCGGGTAACAGATACCTGCCCACCTCTCATAAATCCAGACAGACTGGCAATGACTAAGAGATGGTAATGATAGGCCATGCATTTTTCTTGTTTCCTGTGGGAATATCTTGTATTCAATGATCAAAACAGGCAATGGGCCAGGGACAAGACACTCCTACTTGTTCCAGACGTGTCCTTTCTTCCTTTCCTCTAATTTGTCTCTCTAAGGGCCTCTGTTCTTTCCTTCAGCCATTGTTGATAGGAATAAAGAAACCCCATTTGAGCTGTTCAGCCCCTAAACTTGCACCCCAATCTCACTCCACCTATCACGCTCACAATGCCAGATAAATAATCCTCTTAGAGGGAACTTGATATAGCAGAGGTCACATCCTGTTCGCTGCTGCTTGCAAGGTGAATCTTTAAAAATAAAAATGGAGTTGTTGAAAATAGGAGTTAATAGGAAAGACTGAAACAGGAGAGGAATAATCCATATGAAAGGGGAGGCTGATGACAGACAGCAGCTTTGAGAGGACATGTGGCACATTTAGGTCTTCACTGGAGAAAACTACCTAGTGAAAAACTAATTACACCGGTGGATTTATCGTGGCCTATATCTAATGATTTTGTAATCTTATGTTCAGTTTGTGTGTAAACTTTCTTTGTACAGCACTTTTAAAAATGTTACAGTGTACCTCTCAGGTCCAATAAAAGAGGACAACACAAAAGCATCTGAACACACAAGTGCCAGCACAAAAACAAAAAACAAGGCATGATGGAGATCTGAAAGCAAGAGAAAATCCCTGTTCGATCTAGGTAAGAGGTAACGTGTAAAGTAAATAGAGAATTATTCTGTACATACACTATGATTATCTTCAACTTCAATGTTATTTAGAATTATCCTATTGCAAAGCTCAGTCCAGAGGGGACACTTGTTGTGAACTAGTCACTAACTGAAAACTTGTTGAGACTTGATTCTCTCCCTGGTGTAATGAGGATCTCTGGAGTTTTTTAATGTGTTTGTGTAGGACGAGCATGCATATTCTGGAGAAAAAAAGCCTCATAAAATCAGGGAAGATACTGTTGTACTGAATCTGCAGTGTGCGCATACGCTTCTCACCTCCTGTGCGGCCGAGTCCAACCTGCACGGCAGGGTGCAGGCTGCCCTCATTGTTGAGAAGGTGAGGCAGGTGGTGGTAGATATTTGGCACCTGGAGAGGTTTCCTATTTGCGAGCTCCTTCAGTAGTTTCTGAGTCTCATCTGAAAGAAGACAAAGAGAAGCTAAAGTTAAATGCAGTCCTCTTCTCAGTTTTATCAAATGACGACAGCAGTGAAATGATACCAACAATGACGCTGTGACTACAGAATAGAAGAATAAAATATTTAACTATATACTGACTTATTCACAGTAGAAAATCTGACTTCTTCCAGAGAATATGAATACTACGCGGCTGCAGGACCCCACCTATGCTATGACCATATTGTGTACATGATTTGACTTGATGTTTTCTATTAGTTTACGACAGCCAAGAAAAATCCTATAACCCAACTGAGTTCTCATTTTCCATTTGTGTGTGTGCATGATGTATGACAAAATCCAAAACTGTTTTCAAAACGCATCATAACTGCCACAATTTAAATTCACATAAAACTATATTGACAGATAATGTTCAGGTTCAAAAGCATAACACTGCCATTATGATAATGAAACTGAATATGTAATGGCCTTTTCATTTTAAAACTGGGAGACAATATGCAACATAAGCTTAAAAACAAAACAAACTAGCCTTTTACATTTTTAATGTAAATTATGTGCTGTGCTAAGCAGTGAAATGGTCTTGTGACTGGTGCGTTTTTGCCAATTGGATTTTATAACCCACCCTGTGGTTTTGAGGGTTCTAAGAGACTGATTTAACAATAGAAATCTGCCACTCTGAAAATGACCTTGGGAAAAAGCCTGTTTCATTTAATTTTCATTAGAAATGAGCCAGCTCTTAGAAAAGTACTTCCCCTATTAATATCCAGTATTCTTCATAATGCTGTGTTATGATTTCTATGTCTAGAAATCTAAAAGCAGGAAAAAAAGATATCTAGGAGCCATGCATGTTTTGATTTTAATCTATTCAACAGAGCCAATCAAAAGGGAACCCTCAATTAGATGAAAATTAGAACATTGAAGAATTCACAAACAACACTGCGACATCCTTTGCACACAAATGACTGAAAAAATTTAGAAGCTATGTTTATCTAACAGTGTAAAAGTTCAGGTGGTGTTAATGGGTCTTTGTAAGCATTTAAAGTTACCTGAGAAGTTAGTGAGGGCATCTTTGCTGCTGTTCGTCTCAGCAATGGCGCGTCTGAACTGCTCCAGAATGTTGTTGAGCTCAGACGAGCGCTGCAGCGTCCTGTGCTCTGCCACACGAAGGCGCTCTTTCAAGGCATGGAACTCCCTCTGGTATGCTATCAGCTTCTCTATAAGAAATTAAAAAAAGGAAAAAGCAAAGTAGGGTACATTAGCAGGTGACAACATGCACTATAGAAAGTTCCTGTACTTGGGGAAAAAACAAAAAAAAACAATGGTCTGATAAAAGGACCACTTTTAGCTCCAGGGAGCGCAGGGTTCAGCCACAAAGTAAAAAACATCTCAAGCCTGGTCTACACAGCATGCATGAGCAGTGCGTGACGACGGCATCGCTGAACTGCTGAGACTCACACGCCTCTGGTGTCCACACAGAGAGTTTTCCTGCTGTGCCAGCCTTATCCTTCTACACTTGATATATACAACACAATAAAAGCCTTGTTAACAAATGAATAGATTGTGTCCACAGGAACTCCAGATAGTTTTTAATCTGAAACAGATACATGAGGTGTTCAGTTAAAAAAATATATATTTATAATATATAATATATATTATAATATTATATTCTACTGATATATACATTGAAACTGTAGTGAAAGGTGCATATGTTGCTGGTATCATTTTGATATGACTACGAACTGATCGTCAGTGTCTACTTTTGCTGGTAACCACACATAGCTTGCAGAAAAGAATAGGCTAGACCTCGAGCTAAGCAATCCATTTCTAAAATGGTTTCAGTGTGTTTAAAAATTTCACAATGGAAAGTAATGTTGTTGTTTTTTTAATTACTAGATTCTAATCTACCAAAACAGACCACTTGTTTCTTGGAACTAGGCCTAAATAACCTTAAAAACCTTAATAATAGGAAATATAATTTTTCTAATTTAATCTGCCCTTTAACTGAGAACACCTGAGGATACATACGTTGTTTTTTAAATAAGTAATGTCAACTGAGCAATTCAGCTTTCACATTCATATGGTTACAAACATTCACAGCTGGCAGCTGCCCAGTAAAGACAGTCCTAATCTGACCTTTTCTGAACAGGTTTACTGAAGCAATTTAGAGGGAACTGCATTGAATCTGTAGAGCACTTCAAGACAAGCTGCTGAGGGGAGGGAGAGAGCCACTTTTTCCCCAACCAGGATTTCTAAGATTGTGCTAGGATTTACAGCACTTGCCACAAACCTGTCTTTTAAATCTTCCAAGGACTGCACCTCCGTATGATGATATTATCGACAATTATACAGCACTCAGGAGCAGCTATTTATTGGCAATCCCAGCCGCATATTTTTACTAGAAAGTACGTGTGAGGTTAAGGGGCAATGCACTGAAAACGAGAGGAAATATGCCTTTGGTGAGCTCTTATCAGGAAACTGTTTAGCAGTGGGTGTACGAGTTTGAAAGATGAGGCTATGAAATTCTGCGAAAAAGGGGGCGTAGCTGTAGTCGGTTGTTGAGCGGAGACCATAGATGCATTAAATAAGCTACATAAAGCACAAGAGTCAATCTTGCTGCTTATCTTACTTTATGAAGTTTTTGTGTTGAATTATCTTTGTACTGGGTTTCTTTTCCATTTTAGTATTCTTAGTGTCTTTTACCTGACTGTTGCTTGGGTTTCCTTTGTAACCTCTTTTGAAAAGTGCTATATAAATAACAATAAAATTAGATTTTGTTCCAAAATTCATGAGGTTACAGGGAGAGTACAAAGAACATCTCAGGAGTGTGTGTGTGCGTGTGTGTGTGTGTGTGTGTGTGTGTGTGTGTGGGGCTGTGGGTTTGGTCAGTCTCTGATCTTCCTCTGCGGGTAGATTTATTGTGCCCTTTTGGCGAGCCCTCCAATACAACAAAACCCAGACTCCCTTTATCTTCCCCTCTCCATCACTCTCTCTCTGACTGAGCTATTGTCCATCCACTGTGTCCTGGCTCCTCTTCCGCACAGAACCATGTTGTTCCTCCTGAATGTTGATCTCTAAGACACACAGACAGATGCTGTCATTTGGCCCAAACCTCATGAAAAGGGCAGCTTTAAACCAAAACAGACTTTCATCTTCACATCAGTCCTTTGATTGCAGGACCCCGGGCCTGTTGAGTTGAAACCACACCTGTAAGCCCACTGTGCAAAGAAACAAAAAGACACACAGAGCACCACAGGAACAGAAAAAATTAGTAGATGTGGTTTCTGTTTAGCTATATGTATATTCCTATGCGCACACACACACACACACACACACACACACACACACACACACACACACACACACACACACACACACACACACACACACACACACACACACACACACTATTAGGTGTAGGCTTTTACGTGTATTGCATTAGTCTCTTTCCAAGGAAGTGCCGCCCTCATTACCTGAGCAGCATATCAAAGCCCACATAAGTTGGGTAGTGTTGACACAAGTCTCTTGACATTTCAGTTAAACGTCACTCTTGATATACTTGATATACTACAAATTAAGTGGTATCAACATAAAATTCAAGTCATAGGGTGAATGGCGAACCTGCTCTACTGGTACACAACTACTGGATGACTGAATGGGTACACAAAATGCATTAAACAATTAGACCTACCTGAGGTCTGGCGTACATTTGCACAATCTCATTATTCTTCTCCACTCTCCACTACCATGAGTAGTGGGGGAAGGGCTAAGTGGCTCTGCCTCAGAGCCCAACAACCTCTCCTCTCCTTCCTTCTGTTTCCATCCAACCTCTTTTCTTAACATCGTCTTGTCATGTCTTGCCTTGACGTGTCATCATTGATTCATTTGCTTGAGTTCATTTGATTTATTAATGAGATACGTGGGAAGAATGGGGAGTCACATACGCACCAGTGCACGCACACTCTCACGCTCACACAGGAAGGAAATATGCTATTCCCGATAAAATCTTTCATTCAGCAAATTTTAAGTTGATAATGTTAATTATCATCCACAACAACGGGTGTTAATCGATTAAATTGGCTGCTCAGTGGTGCTTTAATTTGCCTTTCAGTTAAAAAAAAAAAAGAATAGATATCAACTGGAGTTTATACCCATCAGCCATAACATTATGACCACCAGGGCACCCTGCACATGCATCAGTGCATCTTGGCCACCCATGACCCTGTCTCTGGTTCACCACTTTTCCTTCCTTGGACCACTTTTGATAGGTACTGACCACTGCCGACCCGGAACACCCCACAAGAGCTGCAGTTTTGGAGATGCTCTGACCCCGTCGTCTAGCCATCACAAATTGACTCTTGTTAATGTCGCTCAGATCCTCAAGCTGCCCATTTTTCCTGCTTCTAACACATCAACATCAAGGACAAAATGTTCACTTGCTGCTTCATATATCCAACCAACTGACAGGAGCCATGATAACCAGATAATCAGTGTTATTTACTTCACCAGTCATAATGTTATGGATGATCGGTATATATGACAAAAACTTTCACTCCTATTTTGCAGTTATCTACATGTTTACTGCAAGTTCACACACACACACACACACACACACACACACACACACACACACACACACACACACACACACACACACACACACACACACACACACACACACAAATTCTGTGCTGCTTAGTCCTAAAAATGTTAACTGGCTCCAGCAATGAACTTGCACATAGATGAGGCAGATCTTGAATGTTCAGTAATGATTGTTTTAAGCTGATTTTTTTTCTTAGAGCAGATATGTCTGCATACTTCTTTAAAGATATTGCAGGAAGCTCGTATATGGTAATGTCCTAATGTAAGCTTCCAGTCTCTGTCTTCATATGTGATTTATTTCAAGCTCCTGTAAAAACAAAACACACCTACAGAACACGTTCACAGGAAGAGGGACATAGGCGATATAAGCGTAACACATGTAAGTGTTCATGAACTGACTATAGGGTGTATCCAAAATTATAAAAGTTGCATTAAACTACGGTGGCCCAGAGGTGCCAGAGGTGTCAGGCCGAATACAAAAGCCACAACACAAATACGAAAGTCACAACACAAATACAAAAGCCACAACACGAATACAAAAGCCACAATGGAAGTGAGCCACAACAGAAGTGAGCCACAACACAAGCCACAACTTTATTTGTGAACGGTAACTACCAAGCCCCTAAAGGGACATGGGGAAAAAAAAAATCACGAGATACAGGCACAGCCTTAAGCCGGACACTCATTTGTCCTCTTTTTGAGAAAATAACAAAAAAATCTGCCTTTTGACACATTACCTTGTTAGTTTAATACTTATTGGCTATAAATGTGTGTCAAAACAAGTAACAAGTAATTAGTTACATTTTCATGTCTTGACCTACCAATACATGGCTAATTTTAATATTCAAATAAGCCATGTGTTGATTCTCACAATACCTCCACCAGGCTGTCAATCAAGCTCTCAGCTACAGAGAACCTAAAGTTGGTTGTTGGTTGTACAAATATGGACTTTTATTGTTGAATTTCTACAAATTGGTGCCGTACAAATGCTTGATATTAAATATGTTTTTTATTCATCATGGTCGTATGAAACACTTAATGTAACATATTTTATTTTAAATGTAGGTTCGAATTATAGCTTACTGTTCTTAATACCTTTATTTTGAAACTGGAAGTGAATACGCTGTTTCTCCGCAATTACCATAATGCTGAGAATATATTATATTTAATAATTATTATATTCTATAATTTGTAGAAATTCAACAATAAAAGTCCATATTTGTACAACCAACAACAACGTTAGCTCATGTTATGTTCTCTGTAGCTGAGAGCTTGATTGACAGCCTGGTGGAGGTGTTGTGGGAATCAACACATGGCTCATTTGAATATTAAAATTAGCCATGTGTTGGTAGGTCACCACACCAAAATGTAACCAATGAAATTACTTATTTTTAACCAATAAGTATTAAACTAACAATGTAAAGTGTCAAAAGGCGACCTTTTTAGTTATTTTCTCAAAAGGAGGACAAATGAGTGTCCGGCTTAAGGCTGCGCCTGTATATTGTGATTTTATTTTTTTTCCCCATGTCCCTTTAGTGGCTCCGTAGTTACCGTTCACAAATAAAGTTTAAAGAAATAAAAAATAAAAAAGTCTGTTACCATTCACTTCCGTTGTGGCTCACTTCCATTGTAGCTTTTGTATTTGTGTTGTGGCTTTTGTATTTGTGTTGTAGCTTTTGTATTTGTGTTGTAGCTTTTGTATTTGTGTTGTAGCTTTTGTATTTGTGTTGTAGCTTTTGTATTCGGCCTGACACCTCTGGGCCACCGTATTAAACACATCTCTCAGTTGAAAACTCAAAGCTCTCCTTTGTAAACAATGTTTAAAAGGCACTTATTGATTCATAGTCACAACATGATTGTTGCTGCACTTGTTGTGACACTACACTTGACCTCAGTAAACGCATTTAAGTATCTGAAGACCGGATGTGAGAGAGAGAGAGAGAGGGAGAGAGAGAGAGAGAGAGAGAGAGAGAGAGAGAGAGAGAGAGAGAGAGAGAGAGTGTGAGAGTGTGAGATAACCATCTTTTTGAACATCACAGTTTGAGAGGACTAGGAGGATCTTAGTGCTGAGACACACTTTACAGAAATCCAACCCTGAACTCAACAGACTGTTAAGAGTTTTATCAGTCAATCCATTAGCTCATCAAAAGCCCTCACAGTGATCTTGTCCTTGACCTCCCCCGCTCTTGCTGATGCATGCTGCTGACTGTAGGTTCATGAGTGCTGATAAGGGACTTGTGCATTTTATGTTTGCATGAGTGAGAGAGTTGCAATACATAATATGCAGATGTCCTTGCTGAAGTTTAATTTGTTCCAACACATTTTCACTCATATAAACAGTTTAATTAATCACAAATAATATCAAAACAAATGAAAAGGAAATTTACTGCAAAAGAGCAGTGCTGAAAAAAAAATTATTTTACAGTTTGTCAACTAAAATAGCTGACATCTGGTCTATTGTATTTAAAACATTTAGTTTCTAGATGGAAAAATAGAAATCAAACATCACCTTTATGTTAAGGTTTCTTCTTCATTTTAAAATATTGTAAATAAACGCCATTTTTCTGTTCTTAAACGGCAAAATCACTCTGTTATACCTCATTTGAGAAAAGGTGGTGATTCATTTTCCTTGAAATACAAACTCAGCTAATAGTTTTGACTGGAAGTACAGATGATTCAGTACCAGCTGTTCAGACGAAATTGTCTTTAAAAAGGATCAGTTAACTCAAATTACCAAAGAAAATATCCACTCTGAGCATGAATTGGGTTGAGGTTTGTGATTTCTGCAGCCATCCGGTACAGTAACCCACAGACCTAGTCAATAACAGATGAAACAGAAACAACAGTCCCCCTGACAACAGGTCTCTGTTATGATTATAATGAACTGATCTGACCTGACAAACTAATAACAATGTGTCTTTTCAGAAACAATGTAAGTTTTAGTCTGTCTCATAACTCCCTGTAAAATGTTTGCGTTTTTTTCCCCCCATTTCAGAACACATACCTAATAAGGTATGTCATGTGACTTTACAGCCTGAGTTACCTGAGACAGTGTTGGGCAATATACTGGAAGAACCAGTTTAATTTCCTGTATGATATGAATTTTTCAAATACCACCATACCGTTGCAAAGCTGAAGGAAAGGGCTGTAACTGAGTATTTAAGTCAGTTTATAGTGTGTATACAAGTTGTTAACTATAAGTTGTTGACATATCTTTTTTAAGTTGTTTTTTCTATGTTGCAGTTTGCACAATAAAAAATACATTCTGTAACTGTAACTTCTTATTTTTTCGTATCACTTTGTATTATACTGTATAACTTTTTGTTGGGCCAATAAACCCCTACAGTAATCCAAGTCTTCATGATATTAAAATGTCTATATATTCAACGTACAACAGGCCACTACAAACCTACATGAAGCCCAATAATGCAAAAAAAAAACAAAAAACAAACCATATTGTGCTATAAAACTGCCAGAATCTTAAAAAATACTTTGATACAAATGTTTGGTCAAACGGCGCAGAACTAATCCGAGGAATCCAATATTTATAATGTTTTTCCTAATTTCAATGTCAGCAGACTGTCCCCGTGTACTAACAGAAAGCCAATTTACCTCCAAAGCGCTTCAGCTTTTATTCACTTTATATTGTGAAATCAGCAACCTTAACAAATGTAACACTCCTTAAACTAGCTGAAAAGATGCTGGTCATTGAGCCTTTTCTCATGGACTTGCAGCAGCTTTCAGCAGACTCCACCTTCCAGACATAGGAATAAGATGCATGCAAAACATGTCCACATTCATTATGCATGTATGAAGAGCCTCAAGTGGTGCACCTGCTAGCGCCTTGGTTCTACACTGCAGCTGCTATGTGCAACACAAAGCATTTAACCAGGCTGTTATCTCTTAAGTAGGGCAGATGGTGCAAAACAAACTTGAGATAATAAAATACTAATAAAAAAAGGAAGAGGAACATGACTATGGAGTTAGTCATTTCACCAGTCATATGAAGAATCATACTGTACTGTGACTCATATCCATTGGACAATCAATGTTTTAATTTTACGTGATATTAGCAGTAGGATATAAGTTACACCTTTCTTGGTTAACACTCTCGCCAGGTATAAATCATGCATCACTTCTCTTCACACAGAAAAAAAAACAAGTACACCAACACACATAAATAATACTGCACACGCACAGAGTAGTAGTATTGATTTTTGGTGGTATTTCCCTGAAGAGAAGTGCAAGTCGATCCATGAGTAGGCGAGTGATACTCCCTGAACGGTTCCATGTAGTTTGCAGAAAGGAAAAAGTGCACAAATTTATACCGTTCTGTCCCTTTTTCTTTGCAAGACACCACCATCCTTTCACTTCACCAGTAAAGTGAAAGCGTTGTCGGGTCACAAAATAAAGTATTATCTCAAGAGGCCAGACAAACATTTGCCCTGTTGGCAACTTTCGAACACAGATTCCTAATTTTGCTTCCTCACCATGGCTCATTGTTTCTACTGACCTTCACCCACTCTTCTTCCTTTACTGTGCTGCAACTCACGATAAGCTTCTGCAGCCTGCTGTGTCTTTTTGTGGCAGAGCATGTTGTCTGACAGCAATGAGCTGAGAGCGTGGCCCTGCCCTGCTTACTTCCACTCCTCTAGCTCTACTTGGCTCCTGTATGGCGACTATCTGCCAGGGCAATCACTCTTTTTGGAAAAACTCCACTTTCAGGGACGTCACCAATCAATTATTTAATGATATCCAGTGGGATCCAGAGTCCATTACAAAAACAAATTTTAGAGCTGGAACACTTATTTTCTGTCAATGAGCTAATTGGTAAATCAACTAGTTTGATCTTCATCTAATAAATTCAGTTTTATTTATTTCATATCAACATTTACAGTTTCCACCTTCTCAAATGTGAGGATTTATTACTTTTTCTTGTTAATATGATAGAAAACAGAACATCTTGGACTTTTGCACTGCTGGTTGGAAAAAACATGAGAAACCTGAAAATGTCACCTTGGGCTCTGGGTAATTATAGTGAGCATTTACACTATATTCTGTAATTTTATAAGCAAAACAATAATACATTAATAAAGAAAATAGTCAACATATAAATAATGGAAACCATTTGAATTTGAAGGCCTTACTATTTTCTGTCATAATTTACCAAAAACATGTTTACTTTAATTCAGCTGATAACTGACAGCTCAGTAGGGAGTGGACAGGACATTTTTAAACAAATATATGGTATGACAAAGTGACTTGATGTGGCAATCTGAAATTATAAATGTATTAATTAAACTGTGGGAAATCTGCCCTTAAACTGAAATATACTTTCCACAGCTGAGTGGCCATCAGGCATGAAAAACATTTTGTCATCTCCCCATTTCAGCGAGGGTCTGTATGGAGCCCGGAATATATGAGTTTGTGCAAAGTATATCTGGCCCTTAAATTATAAACTCTAATTGTTGGGAAATGATAACATCATCAATTTGAGCACAGTGGTCATATGCTTGCCGGTGTGCGTGATCACACCCACGCACACAAAATAAGTATAGTACATAGAGAAACTGTGTGCCACCGATTAATAAACAGGGAAGAGTTGAGTCCAGCAATCGTCCTTTCTCCCTAACACTGAGGAGAAATTGTGTGCCGTCTGGGAATTTTTTCCAGACGCAGAGAAAGAACATGAATGAATGAATAGCAGTGTGGGACACAGGAAGTGAGCAGAGGCACAAGGAGGGAAACAACGATGATTGTTAACTGACAAACAGCTGAGGATGCCTGTTCCTGTTTAGACAGAATAAGGGCTGGGCTGGGTATGTGTGTAGTATACAAAACCCAGAAAAAGGAGCGAATCTCACTGTCTCACTGCCTTGTCAGCACTTTCATCTATTCTCACCACCATACAGCTCACCTCAGGCTCTTCTCATCCTCCCCTCTCCCTTTTACATTTTAGCCTCTCTACTCTTCCTCCTTCCAGGCCACTTAGGATTTGTCTGGCAGACTGCCCTACCTCACAGTGCACACAACTAAATGTATACACACACATACAACCAGACACTAGAAATGAGAAAACACAATGTGTAAGCCATATTCTCTCCCATTCGAACTAATAAACCATGTATCTGGACTACCACCCTCCATATCTGCCTGCTCATTTACCTCCTTCACTGCAATCACTGTGCTATTTTGGGCCCATTGTGTTTGATGTGATGATAGAGAGAAAAAAATGCATTTAAACACAGAGGAAGGGGGATTAATACGATCAAGGAAGGCAAGGAGGAAGTCACATTTACAGAAAGAAAGAGTTATGTGCTTGCTAACTTTAAATCTCAAAAAAATCTGCTCAAACCATAAGCACCTTAGATTTGCCTCAAACTAGGGCTGTAAATCACAGAGACAGTAATGAATATAGTGCAGCAAAAACATTATACAATTCCCTCTACTATTTACTGTACATTATGGATACATCCTGTATTCTCCTGCTACCCATAAACCATTGGATGCCATTCACTACAGTGGTATTTGATTTAATCAACAAAACCTGTATTTTCATTCCACTGGGAGCAAAGTTGCCAAGACACATCCTTAGTAAAGTCTGAAGTGAACGACTTTGCTTTAAAAGTTCCTCAGGCCAACTCTGAACTGCGGAGCACGTCTTACTACATAATGAACTGCAAACTACAAAGTCATTTGTCTGTAGGATTTCAAAGTTCTATGTCCTTATATTTTAATAGTTCTTGTGACTGTTTTAATTAGTGTCTGTGTGTGTGATAAGAGCTGGGTGTGACTGACACGTTTTGTTGTGATATTGTATAAATATAATTTGTTTCGCAAGTCTCATTTGTAAAAAGATGTTGATCTTAATGAGAAAAAAAATCCTGGTAGGTAACTCTAACGATGCCTGAAGGAGAAAGAAAACCCATTCAAACAGCAAATGTCATTTTTAAAAAAGCAGCTTGTGGTGGCATAATGTGGCGATGGCAGTATAGTGCTATTTTCTTCACGCAAGGTTGAAAACAAACAAAGGCGGCTGATGCATGTTTGCTGCATCACCGTCAGGAGGCAGTTCTTGTAGATTGGGTAGTCTTTTTCAAGTTTGTTTGCCCTATCGCTGTGAAAGGGTAATGTTGAGACCTCTCTAATCTACTTTTCCCTGCTACCCACTCATCAGTTGTAATTGTGCACCACAAGAGAACATTTACACTCTACTATTATTAGTATTGTAAGTGCAAACACAAGAAGACATCAAGGGGGCAAAGCTCCGCTAAGCCTAAATGGCAACAGTCTCATTTTAAAAGGAAATGCACTTGGAGAACCGGTTTGCCCTTAAACCACTCGTCATACTTGATACCAGTGTATATGATAACATACTGAAATAAGAGGTATCAGCTTTACATCAACCTTTTGTCCCACTCCTCAAACCCCAACATTATAATTCACATCCAGTCCTGCTATTCATTGTTGTTAGGGCCTATTTGAGACACAACCAGAGAGACACCAGAGAGCAGTCTCTCACCAGGGGATGGGGCAGACTCTGACAGAGAAGTACACATTCTGGAGAGTCATTCAACATGGAGTGTTTAGACAGCTGACTGGCACAGCTCTCATTCACAGCAGTCAAGTTACCAGGAACAAGACAGGCTGTCGGAAGCAAAGGGTTAGGCAAAAATAAAAAAAATAATAAAAACAAAAACCTTTGCCTAAGATTACCCCTCCACCCCTATAGCCCACCCCAAACAAAACCCCAAACTGTGCCCTATAGACTACAATAACAGAATCATAAATCACTGCCATACGAATACAAATATATTTACTGTGTACTACTAGAACAGGTTTTGAATTTTCAGAATGACTCAATGCCTGAAGCCACGTACATTCTAAACACCCACGCTGGGCAGCATCAAGAGGAGCAGCCATCTATAACCACAGGGAGAAATTATACAAGACATCAAAGAGGCTCATACGTTTAAAAAAAAAGAAAAGATAGAAAGCTGTATTAAAACATTTCATGTTAAGACAAGAAACAGCACAAAGAGCCAACACACGGTAAAGTACATGAGTAAAGCTTGTAATGTTTTTGATACAGATAAACTCCTACACTTGAAGAACGAGTTTCATGCACCCTGGGATTAATATACTCAAGTATTACATTATATGTTAGATACAATCAGCTTCAAGCATCTTTAAGTGACAAAATCCTTTACTGCAAGCTTGTAAGTGTGCATGTGAGTATACTGCTTTGATCTCGGTCACAAAAAAGTATACTGCTTTGATCTCGGTCACAAAAAAGAAAGAAAACAGCCCAGCCTTGTGCACAAAGAATGCAACTTTTCAGCAAAGAATGAGAGCTATGTGTGTCAGTGGCATTGATATAAACTAATGCTGCCCAGAGTTTATTGTATAAATCAATACTCTAGCATTCACTACGAGGCCAAAAAGGGATTGCGTGCCCCCTTTTTACCCCCAGAACATGAACACTTGACACATTTTGTAGTCCGAACTGAAATTAACCTTCAAATAAATAAACAAGCTTGCTATTTCCAATACTACGTTGCGCAGTGCACTGCAGCCTAATAGAAGAGGAGCAAACAGTCAAAACTTAAACAAATGGGGAGAACTACTTTGACATCACGCAGGCAGCATGTGGGAAAGAGGTGCTGCAAATAAGCAAAACACAAACAAATTATTCTCCAGTCCGCCAACCCTGGACAAATATGTCGAGCACTAATCGATGGTGTCGGAAAAATTAGCATCAACATTTTCATCTCGTCACGTTGATTCAGCTTCGACTGGCAAAAAATTATTTATTTTAGTTTGGAGATAGTGTCTATAAGTATAATTGTGGCTGTTTTTATTTATTTATATATATGGCCCTTTACTAATTGCTAGGTTATGATATCCTAAGGGAGCTTCTATTGTGTTTGTTAGTTAGTTGTTGTTGTATGATTTGCAGCCTCGCTGTATTTGTGCCGTGATTATGCTGTGCACGTGTGGTCAAAAACATGTTGTTGAAGTAACAACACATAGGCAGCCTGCAAGAGAATAAAGGTTTTATTCTTAGGGATGTCCCACTCAAGTATTTTTTGGTCCTGATTCCAATCAGAGTCCTTTAATATTGTTCAATCTGATACTTATATATATATATATATATATATATATATATATATATATATATATATATATATATATATATATATATATAAAGCCGAATGCTGGAACTTTAGAGTCCGGCTGCCATTAAGAAGAGGACGGGGATGCCGCACTAGCAGGTTGAGCACAGTAAAAAAAAGGATCTGATTTTGGTGCATGCTTGTTGTAAGTGTTGTATATTTGACCACATGCCCATGTCATCAACGGTGTAGGTGAGGTACAGATAAAGGGGCACTTGTTTCCAACGTACATACACTACAAGCCAATGTATCATGATTGTATCTTGTTAAAATGATGTGAAATCAAACAGAAGGTGTGTGCTCTCAATATCCCCGTTTTGGACTGTATCAACAGGTGCAGCAGACAGGACAGAGGTCACTGTCACTTGACCTTTGCTTATCACACACTCTTTCATCAAGCTGGGGGCCAGTCTCTGCCTGCTCTAATAGTGGCACTCACTGGACTCCATTTAAAGGAAAATATTTCAGCAAGCTGATAAGCTCCACTGTAATTGCCAAACATGAACCCTTGGCTTGGAATTTATCTAAAGGCTGCAATTATTTACACTCTGCTGATAATAAGTCACCACAGCCAATAAGCGCCCGAGACGAGCAATGAGCTGTGAGGGGGAGATAAGGACTGACTCCAGATCTGCCATGCTGTCAAACTGTAAATAAAAGGCATAAGAATAGAAAGAAAATAGATACACAGGAGCTTTAAAAAAAGGCCAGTTGTTACAACACAATGGGTATCCCTGGTGTAAAGCACGTAGCACCAGGACAACGTTTGTAATGGCACGCTGCCTGTTGTACCGGACAGAAACGGGATGGATCCGAAGTGAACGGCAACACCTGCTGTCCTACGACATGCTGCTGGACCCACGTCCGCCAGCTCGTTATAACCAGGCCTTACAACTGTCGCCTCTTGCCTTCACACACACATATACATACATATACAGTACGTGTGTGTAATGACAGAAGTGTGGAGCCTACCTTTGCCATTCTGCCACGCTGTGTACCAGGACAGGCTGAGGAACGACGTGAAGAAAATAATCGCAGTGGCCACAGTTCCATTTCTGAGCCTCATCTCATTTCAGCGATGCCTCTCCTCGGCTGAGTGTCGGGGACCCCGGAGCTGCCGTTGCCTCCCTCCCTCCCTCTCTGGCTCTGCCTTCAGGGTGTTGAGGCGGCTGTAGGCGCAGGCATATGGAGGAGGGGGGGGTGTCAAACGGTACAAAAAAAAAAAAAAAACGCTCTAGTCAACCGGACTGTGAACACGGACTTCTTCTACGCGGGGAGGGAGGGAGGGGGGGAGTGCTCGGATGTACCCTCAGTCTTGGTGCGTCTTTTCCTTGTCGTTGTTCGGAGGGCTGTAACTAACTGACTCCTCCTGTACCGTCCAACGGCGATCAGTCACGAGTCAACGGTCTTCCGCGACAAGACGGTTTACATGGTCGGTTAAGACAGAACGAGCGAGCTGCCGATACAATCCATTGTAGACGTTAACGCCAACCGTTAGCTACAAGTTACAAGTAGAAGGCATTTCGAGTGTGTGACGGTTGGTCCTCTGGGATAGGCTGCTCGCGCTCTGACGGCGGCTCGGAGGCAACGCCTCAAATCACGTCGATTCCGCTTCAACTGGCAACAGATGAATTTAAAAAAATAAAAGCGGCGTGTTGCCAACTAACCAAGCGTCCTGTTACGGTTTGCCACTAAAAGCCTTTTTTTTCAATCATTTTTAACATTGCTAGGCTTCTTCTATCTATTAACGTGATGGCATCTTGTCATACATGGATAACTTTTACGTTCCTGTTCTGCCTGCGTGACTTTCACGTAAGAGAGAGAGGAGAGCACGGACTATTTTTTTGTTCGTCACTGAGCATAGTAGCACATTAAGGGTGTCCATGTTTGTAAACGAATGGCCACAAACTGATTTCCAACATACTTCAGCCGTTCGTCTTTTAGTAGCAGCGTCCCTCTTCCTTTTAATGTCACAGTGCGTACAGAGGCGTCTTCCGGTAACACATTTCAAAATAAAGCAAGGATACCTGTGGTGCAATACTTAGCTGGAGCTTTAGACTCAAGCTCAACTCGGAATGATGGCTATTTTCTTGAAGAAACATTTTATCCGATAAAATATGTACCGACCCAGTCTAGACTCGAATTACTACAGGTTAAAATACTCAAAATGTATACTGAAAACTGTAGAGGTGGCAGCAACATGTAATCGCCAGAAGCCTGGAGGGGGTAGACTGACCAACTTGTTTTCCACCACAAGCAGCAGTAGCGACTCTTCTTTCTACAAGTACAATATGCGCCTCCTAGTGGACATGAGCTCAACTGCATTCATGTAGATGTCAAGTGCCTGATCTGTCCAATCAAACGTTTTTAATTATACAGTCTGTGGTTAAAAGCAGTACCACTCCTTAATAGATAATAAGAGCATGGTCATACCATTTGATAAGCCCCACTGAACACAACAAATATAACATTTATATAATAATATATAACATATTCTTTCAAATATGCACAACAATTGTGTGCTAACATTCATTTATTTTTTCAAACAGCACAAATATTTTAATGCAAACCCTTAAAATGTCGAAATCAAAATGTTTATAAAGAATATACTAAATATCATAGAAATTTCTATGATAGCTGCAATGATTGTGACCATTAAATATAACTAGCTTATTGACTTTAAATACATTCACAAACCAAATGCAGGTACTGATTTTGTGTGGCAAGCCAAGTGGAGGAGCAAAAGAGGAAAAGTGAAGAATATTCACTTTCTAAAGTTAAAATAGCAACAATATTTGAAAAAGATTTTGAAAATATTCTTAGCACATTGCAGCTCTGGGAATTCTTGCTTCTCCTTATTAGAGTGACATCTGTGGTGTGAAGCTGAACTGATCTGTATATATATATATATATATATATATATATATATATATATATATATATATATATAACATGATGCAGAGGGAGGGATTTTCTCAGAAAGGCGTAGCTTTAAAGTAGTCCTCCAGAGGAATGAGTGACGTGCCTCCGATCCAGTCCTGCAGCCAGACCTGGATCAACTCCAGCTTCATGAAGAACCACTTGTGTCCCACTGGCCACTTTGCCATCACGGGATGTCTACAAAAACAAGAGCAACACATATATGCCAAATATTGTTCTTTTCTCTCATTTTCAGGAAGCAAACATGTATTCATTCACCACTTCATCTATCATTAGCTCTGTTACCTTGAGAACATTGCTTCCTTTGCAAATGCAAGCTCCTCTGGGGCCACCTCCACCATCTTGCCTGTTAGTGTGAGTCGAGCACATCTTGGATCCTCTGGATCATACATCATTTGCCTTCAAACAGAGGAGACCATGATACCATTGCGGCACACACACATAGGTGTTCTAGCTTTTCTGAGCCTCTCAGTAACTTGCAGTCATTTAATTCTGTCAAGGTTGTATCACCAACCGGGCAAAGCTTGCATCTGCCCCAGGGCCCAAAAAGCTCCAGGCTTGCTGTGCGTCAACTGTTTTGTACTAATTGCCATGTTGTTGAATGCAGCAAACCTTGGGGCAAGGTAATATTTTGGCAGAGAAAAACTGTACGTCTTGCCTACAGTGTAGGAAGAACTGGGGGTTAATGCAGTTATTTTTTTCCTTGGGGCATTTTAGCTAATTAACCTGGCCATGAGTTCAGGGGAGTGTATTAAAAGTTGGGGCTTACCTGCAGAACTCTCCCTCAGCCTCTGAGAATGTAAGAGAAGCATAGGGATTACTTTTCAGGTCTGATACGGTGTTGTCCATCGGAGTCACATAAAAATAGACCACTCCCGTGCTGTTGTCCAGCGGTCCATCGCTGACTGAGAAGATGTTCCCAAAGGGGAGACCTTTGATCTGTGCAAAAAGTAGATCATTAGCAAAGCCGTCTTGTCACAGAGAAAATTCAGTGATAAAATTGTAGCTTCATTAGAGTCTGAATTGGTGTAATTCTTTTCCAACTGTAATAACAAATTGGAAGATTCTGCATACGTGCAAATATCCCTAATTGCAAGACTGGAAAAGCTAAAAAATGAAAGCTGAGACCAGCCACAACAGAGATCATGAATATTTATGTTGTTTTTGTGGTTCGGTTTAATCAATATCTGTAATCACTGGCCATTCTCCCCCTCTGCCAGAGAGACTGAGAGAATGAAGACCTGCCTGTCAATATTCTGCCACAAATAATATATATATGTATAATAAAGTCCTGCATTCAAAATTCTACAACCAGCAAAGTGTTACCAGCAAAATGTACTTAACAAATCAAAAGTAATAGTACTCATTATGCAGAATGGTCCGCTTCAGAGTGTTAAATTATGGATTTTTTGTTACCTGCCATAAGTACATTATAATTCACAGTATAGCTTTACACAACTCCAACCAAATCAGCCACATATACAGATTACTGCCTTTGCTCTTTCTGTTACTGTCTTCTTGCTGCCATGTTAAGTGCCCTGGAATAACTTTTAAAGCACTATATAAAGTAATGTATTATTATTATTATTACTGGAATCACCTGGGTATGGGTGTGCAAGGGTTTGAATCAATAAGAATGCACCATATTTTAGAATTTGACCACAAGTTTTGTATGTAAAATCAAAGTAACTAGTTACTCTAGGCATAGACAAGGGTAGTAGAGTAAAAAAGTTGCACAAATAAAAATACTCAAAACAAACAAATACCTAAAAATAGTACTTAAGTACAGCACTTAAATGCGCTTACTGTCTTACCTATTCCAGAGTATTTCTAAAAGCTTTACTACAGCCATGACTCTACTAATGTCCTGTCAGTGTCAGTTCATTATTAGAAGATTGTTAAGCTTGTTGCTTGGCCAGTCCTGTTTTAAATACATGCAAAGTATTGACCCAGTAATTAGGAGGTCTCTACAGTGTGGGACCACTCCCACCCTGTGTGTGTTACCTTGTCTTGAGTTGAAATGGTGGCCAGATGTCCCCAGTCACTGTAATGCGCTATGTATCTGGCAGTCCTGGCGGTCTCCTGGTGAGGAGGAGGAGGAGGACTGCCGCTTCCGGACTTCTTCACCTTCTCCAACCGATATGAAAAGAGGCGAGAGGAAAGCTGCGCCACATCGTCGCTCTCTGGTTTGACTAACTCCCCGGGGCTCTCCACGCTGTCCCCGAGGACGTTGGAGGACGGGTAAGCCTGCTTCCACAGCCCCGCACTCTCCACCAGCAACGCCGGGGCGACCTCCTCGGACAGGTCCGCGTCCTCCACCACATCGTTGGAGGAGACGACCCAGGAGACCGAGCTCCTCAGGGTGTAGCTTTCACACAGGAACAGGACGCTGGCAAACACTGCCAGGGGAAAATAGCGGACCCTCATATCATTGAGCTCGGACAATGGCCGCCCCTCATCCACTCTCTTGTTTACAACCTCACGTGGATGTGTTTTTCGTAACACGAGGAGATTTTGTAATAGAGAGCAGGCTCACAGCGACCCCTACTGACAAAGCAGATAATATATATACTTAGAATGATAGAGCAAGTTAAACTACTTACATATACTGAATTATATGTCTTTTGTACATTTAGGTACAACGTTGAGGTACTGGTAAATATATTTAAGTATATACATATAATATACATATTTTATACTTCTACCAACTAGATTTTAGAGCGAAATGTTCCTCTTGTTTTTTTTTTAACTTCACTAGCATTTATTTCCCATCTATGTTTATTATATTCTGCAGATTAAGTTTTAACATACAAAACCTATGATGGTTAAACACTTTGCAAGTTTAACCAGTGGTTCTTAACCCGAGGCTCAGGACACTCCAAGGGGTCCAAAGATTAATCTAAGGCGTTACATTGAGATCATTAAAATGAACAGTGAAAGACATTACATTACATCATTTGCTCTGACTCACTTCTTTAGACATCTGAACAAATTAATAAAACCTGTTCACAGCTTACACCCACATTATGATAACCTGAGACAAAGGATGCCAAGTAATGATATATTTTAGGGGGTCGCTTCCCAAAAAGGTTGTGAGCACTGGATTAAACTATCCAACAGTATAGAGTCATTCAATGATTTCCCACTTGAACAGCTAGAATATTAACATGCAGGGCTTCTACTTGTAATGGGGTATACTTATACCGCTTTTACTTCTGTGAGGGTCCTGAATACTTCCACCACTGGTGTTGAGGCAGAACTTTTGACTGAATTACAAAGATGTTTCTGTTATTTTGTCCACTTGAATTATATCAACAACAACAAAACTGCTTCCTCAAAATCTATCATAGGGCTGAAACGAAGCCCCTCTGCCACAGTGTTCAAATTCAGGGATTTGCAACGACAGTATTTACAGAACTGCTTCCTATATTACTGAGTGTGTTTTGATGTATCCACAGTAATCTCAATGTAAAAGAAGCATTCAGAAAGGTTAATGCCTCTCATGTAGTTGCAACATTGGGCCAAGTGTGTGATTATGCACCCAAACCATTAGTTATTGGTAATGTTTTAAATACATGGTTTCAACCAAACTATATTCATGGTATGCAGTATAATCTACCATTTACTAGACAGGGTCCAGATCAGGGCCTGGAGGTGAACTGAATGTCCCACCGGTACATTACTGCTAAGTTTACCACACACACAATATCCCCCAACTTCAAAATCAGGGATTAAGGTGGAACAAAACATGTATATTGTGCCACACAGGTGTATCCAGATCAGACTTCTTCTGGGCCTTCGCTTCAGAACTGACAGACCTGTTAGCGTAGAGAGGTACGTGTCTGCGACTATAGACTCAGACATCATATTTTAATCCACACTCACTCTTTATTGCCTCGTCACAATTAGTTAAAAATGTGTTTTAGTAAAAACATTTGTATTCATTTACTGAGTTTTAACAGATAATTTCTGATGTTGAGGGAGTATAAAGTCAGTCACTGTATATTTAAATTTAGTCATTTAATATCTTCTCCTTAGACATCTTACATTAAGGCACTTCACAAATGACACAAAAAGTTAACATTACAAAGTTTATTGTTTAACATAAGCTATTAACAGCAGTGACATGCTGAATCACATAAAACATTTTTCAGAAATATCATTTATCTTGAAGTGCTTGTGGTGGAAAGGGATTATAATGAACTTTTCAATATATAAACTCTCTCTCTGTCGCTCAGTATAACATTCAAACTTTACAATTAAATAAAATTCAATAACACATCGTCTGCAGGGCCTTTGTATGGACTGTTTATGATGTGCCTTCAACAATATGTCTGTCTGTCTGTATTCCCACTCAGTCCATGGACTTATCACTCCAGGCCATCGACTTTCTTTTTGCCAGTTCCATCCATGATGGCTGGGCGTTGTCCGACATGGACTGCAAGGCTGATGGCATTGTGGGTGACGATGACGGCGGCACATTTTTCCACAGCCATTTGTCCTCACGAGGCCTCTCTGGAACTCTGGTGGGACTTGACTCTGAAAGAAGATGTTATGTCATGGTGCTGCTCATTGAGATAATGATAAACAACTTAGTATTTGTACAGTAACTGTAATTAATGTGTGCCAACACACCTGCAGGTTTTACTATTTGTCTTCCCTCTGGTTTTGTGTCTTTGATTAGAGACGTGGTTTTGGCTGAGGCCGGGAATTCACCTGATGTCTGCACCTCTGTTTGAGCTTTCCTCATTTCCACCTGAAGAAAACTGTGAGTTAGATCATCTGCTCAGGATAAGCAGACACTCTAAAGAAAATAGTGGTTAAAGAATAAATTAAATTAATTGTCAAAAAATTCCATGAAAAGACCCAAACCAAAAGAGTTCATCCTGCTAACAAGAATTGTAGCTTAGTCCTCTGCACCATAAACCTCCATTGTTGTCCAAAAACTTTTAAAAAGATATCAATGAGCCACCCAATTGCACTCGCTGACCTACTTCATTAGGATGAACTTTGACTCTGTGGTTTATTTTGAGTCATTGTAAATATTCACTAGTATGCAGAAGTGGCTAAAATAGCCTCCACAAATGCACTATTTACTTTGGTTTGAGTAATGTGTGCTAAAAACTACAGTTCCCAGTTGTTTTAGGCAATTATTGATTATTATTGCAATGATCTATGAAAAGATATCAGTGACCTTGACTTTTAAGATTTATGTCCCCACAAGGAACAAACAGACTTGAGACTGAGTGCCTTAGACAGGGTGTGGAAGTCAGGAAGAACTGAGAGACTGACTATCACTCTTAGTTTTAGACTTTTCATGGGATTTGTCGACAGCCTTATCCTTTAATTTATTCACAGTCAAACACGGTATGAAAGACAGTTACAAAGAAGTACCACAAACCCCCTTGGCTCCAGGTGGAGTGGTCCACTCTGCCCGTTTCTCCAAAAAAGCTGCCTTCTCACTTACTGATCCAGCCCAAACTGCCCGTCTGCCTGATAGTGCTGCACCCTCCTTTTCCTGCACCGGGGCTTCTCTTTCCCCTCTTCCCAAGGCAGAAACAGGAGGAGGAGCCGTCGCTGATGAGATGGTAGAAACTGAAGTTAGAGCTGAAGTTGTGGATTTGAGCTGGCTGGCAGGGGGAGGACCTCGATTGCTCCAGAGGGGTTGCTGCTGACCCGAGGAAAGGTAAGATTGTGCAAGAGACTGTGTGACACTCCCTTGTCCAAACTGAGATGAGGTCTCTGTTTGTACAGAAGAGTGCAGGGGAGACTGGGTTGTCCGTGTGTTGGTCTGTACAAACGCAGACTGTGAGGCAGACTGAGTTGTGCCTGTGTGTGGCTGGGGTTCATTGCATTGTTTTGATGTTTGTGGTTCTCGAGAGGTGTTTGACTGAACAGGAGATGCCGCTGAAGTCTTCTGCTGCACTGCCACTAGTGATGGTTTGACAGCCTGTGCTTGACATCTGCTCTTCACTGTTTCTGCTTTGACTACATCAGTTGATGTTTGGTTTGCAACCTCTACTGGTGATGCACTTTGTTGTATTTTTACAGTTTGTGTCTGTATTTGTGCCCCAGTCACCGTCTCTGTCGGATTCATTGTCTGCACCTGTGCTTGTGGCCGGGCCGCTGCCTGCATGCCTGTAAAATCTCTGGGAAATCTACTAGTAAAAAGCTGTTGGAGGTTTCTGGTCTTTTCCATTGCCAAGCTCATCCAGGACACCTCAGATGAGGCAGTTTGCGGGGCTGGCTGGGGCTCATGAGGCGCTGAGAGAACAACTTCAGCTTCTTTGGTGTTTGAAGAGGTTGTTTGGACTTCAGTTGGGATGATGGGAGGATCGACAGTAGATGGCGGGTTATGTTTGAGTGGAAGGGAGAAGCCAGATGGGGCTGGATCTAAGGAGACACAGTTAAGTTAGACACACTTGGCAGCTCTGTTAAAGTTAGTCTGTTAAAGTACAAAGGTCCCCTGAGAAAATCTTATCACGCCGGAACAATGTAATTATTTACTGTGGAATTTACAGCGTGCATCTGTTCAATGTTTAACCCTATAGGCGACTGAGAAAAGATAGTGGCACAGTATGGCGTAAGAAAAGATATTGTTCTTTCTTCTTTTTAAATATTTTGTATATGGTGAAATCAATAAGATTTCTCAGAGACTCACCTGTCAGTTGGAGGTCTCCAGCTGTGGATGGTGTACAAGAGATGTTTGTTGTCACTTTTTTACTCGGGTAGCTGGAATTATCGCTTATTTCCTTTTTTTTTTGTTTGTCACTTTGCTCCTCGCACACTGGCGGCTTTGAGTTTGGGTTAGAAGAGGCATCAGACCGAAATCTCATCGACAGAGATGTGGAGCGCAGTTTAACACCAAACGCCGTCTTTCCTTCTCCCTCCTCGGCCTCCTGTGCTTCCTCCGCCTCTTCCACCACCTCCTGGCTGCCCTCCATCTCCGCCCCCTCGACAGTGCCTGTGTCTGCGGATGCATTTTTAGATGGTGTCACTGATTCCACCTCTTTAAGGTTGTCCCTCCTTTCCCATGGTAGAACTGAGCTTTTGTGTGGAGCTCCGTCTTGTCTAAGTCTTCCCACAGCGAAGGGCCCCCCTCTTGGCTGTACGTCTCTAAGTTCTGCCTTTTCCCTCATGCTTGAAAAGGGTTTCTCCTCTGTTCTGTGCCTGGCTTCATTCTGTTCCAGGACTCCCACAAAACTGCCTGATCTGGGTCTTCCTCCATCTGGGTTTTTGGCATTGTTGATGGAGAAATGGAAGGATCCAGATCCTGGGGCAGGTCTCTTTAGTCCTCTTGTGATTTCTGTCTCACCATGAACCGTGGAGGAAGACCTGAGAGCCATCACTGAGCTGAAGGGAGCGGAGAGCTGGTTGGAGGAGCCTTCAGTCATTCCAGCCTTGTTTAGAGTATTTCTCTTGTCATGGGATATTACTGGTATCTCAAAACCCAAGTCTCCTTTGTCCTTCAGTTCTGACGGTATAAAGGATGAGTGCGGCCGTTCACTGGACATTACATCGGCCGGTCTGTGAGGTTTAACTCTAAGTACATGGGAGGCTATAGAGGGCCCCCTTCCAGGGAGAGCTTGGTCCTGTTGGGAGGAAGTTAGGCTGGACGATTTGGATGCTGCCTCTGGTGTGATTAGTGCCACCTCTGGCGATTTTGAGGGAAGACGCTGAGATGTAATGGGGATGACGGCGCCTCCTGTCTCTGTTTCCACCACCTCTTGAATACTGAGCTCTTCTTCTCTCACAGACTCAGGGTGGTCGATGTTGTTTTGGGTGTTTAAGTGAGACCTAGAGTCAGTCTGAGAAAAACATAGAAAGATGGTGAGGGAAGTGCATGATAATATACAAAGGTGAAATAAAATGAGTATGTTCACTCACTGTAGTAAGTCTCTTCTTGGTGCTGGCCCTCTGGTTTCTGGGCTTGACAGACATCCGGTGGCGGGCAGCAGAGGTATCCAGGCAAGGGGTGAACTGGGCTGGAGAGCCGAAGTCCAATGGAGGCTCCACAACGGAAGAATTGGAGGGGACAGAAAGAGGCAGAGGATGGGATGGAGTTTGGGGGACAGGTTTGGTGATGGGCGAGAGTGGACGTGGGAATGCCTGAGATATAGTATGAAAAGAAAGAAATACAATAATATATCACTGCAGAGACAGGGTGGTCATGAAGACACATAAAAAGACAATCACATTTTAAACAATGTTGTATTATTAGGACTTTTATTGATTGTGTTTATTCCCTATTAGAATACCCTGACCATCTCCAACTTCTCTAACTTTAAGGGATATAGCTTTTTCTTATAGTAAACAAATCCTCTGAAAATATAAAAACAACAATAAATCAGCCCTGCAGGATCTGATCCCAATAATTAACATAAATTCAACAAAGGCATGATCTTGCATTTTTCTGCAAATTTGAAAAAATAATTTTAGTTTTATTTAGGTTTCACCAATCATAGCAAACCATATGCAAACTACTAGCAATTTATTCTCACTGTTGCTTAATCTCTAACTTTCACACTCTCACAATTCCATTTTTAAAAAGTACAACATGCATTACAATTTTTTAGAAAAAGCTGCCTTGAAATCAAGCATTTTAGGCCACAACAATCCCCTAAAAAGCCTATGAAATCCTGGAGCGACTGATAAATTGATCCTACTAACAAGTATTTTCTGTGTAGCCAAAGCTTGATATTGTTAATTCCTGTGTGCCATACACCTCCGACTATTAAAAACACATCAGTGAGGCACACTGTTGCACTGAGTGATGAGTTCCTTCATTTCCATGAACCTGGGTAATTTATTTTGAGTCAATCCCACATACACCCTCCTGCTTTTGTAAATACTCACTAGTGTCAGGAAATAGTCCCCAACAAATGCACTATTTACTATTTAGCCACGTTTTCTGAAAACTGCAGCACCCAGCTGTTTAGGGATTACTGTGCCTTCTTGAAAAAATATAAAATATATATTGTGACCCATTTGTTTTAAATTCACGCCTGAAGTAGGAATAAATGAGGAACAAGACAGGCTGTCGGAAGCAAAGGGTTAGGCAAAAATAAAGTCAGAAAATATTAAGAGACTCACTAATGCATTGTAAGTTTTGGTCTTTTCATGGGATTTGTTGACAAAAATAAAATATTGAACACTACCAGCTTTATCATTTATCCATTACTGTAAACTAAACCACAATTTAGAGGAATTCAAACTACAGACACTTAAAACACACATGGACATATTCGCACAAGTACTGGACTGCATTGCTAAGCAGGCACAGGCAAGATGTTAGCATGAATGTTGCTGCACACTGAGAGGATGCTACTTGTTCCTTCTCTTCACTGCTTGGAAGCACAGAGAGGGACAGAGAGAGACTGAACAAACTGGTCAGGAGGGCTAGTTCTGTCTTGAACTGCCCTCTAGACTCCATAGAAGAGGTGGGTGAATTTGTGGGGTCCCTGAGCAGCTCCTTCAGCAACAGACTGCTGCACACACAGTGGACGAGGTGCAATTATTTACTTTCACAACATGCTACTACCTCCTTCTGTAACCTGTACAATATTCTATTTTAACTTAAATCACATCTGTATAAAAATACTGTATATTGTGTACATACAACCATTTTCTTGATATCTATATGTCTATTTCTTTTTTCCCTCTTGATGATATATCTGGAGCTGCTGTAACAAGTGAATTTCCCCAGTGTGGGATCAATAAAGTCTATCTTATCTTATCTTATCTTTCACTTCCTTTCGCTGCCAACCTGAAAGGGGTCTGGCTCCTGGTGACAGTGTAATGTTTGGATGGAGTTGAGCCAAAATGGTTGGTGAAAGCTAGTTTATTGAGGCTATGTATCTACCCTTAAATACTCCTGAACTGAACTTCAGCTGAGCAAATAAGCAGATACCTGACAACACATCACTGAGGAGGGTTAATAAATCACCTTGCTGAGGGCTCCCTGGGTTGTGACGTCACCCCCTGAGATCTCAGCTGGGCTATGGGGAAGACCGTCGTCCTCTGAGCGGCTGTCCAGATCCTCTGGTTTTCTGATAGGGAGAACCAATGGTGGTGGCCCCAAATGCATCTTCTGCTGCTGAAGCTTTATCTATAATAGCAGAGCACACATGTTTTTAAAAGAACTACATTTGTAAAAGCTCAGATACAAACAAAATGTCTAGAATAAAAGTATATACCTGCAGAGCTTTGATCTTGCTGTGAACATTCTCCTGAGATAAGACCCTGGCTGGTTCAGCGTCTGTCAGAACCTGATCATCCAGAAAGATGCTTTCATGGGACAAGGCCCGTGATCCCATCATCCCCTGGGAGCATCTGTGGTAGCAGGAGGGGGTCAAAAGAAAAGAGTTGAAGGCATAGACTAGAAATCAATATGGAGCTGTAAATCAAACATTTACTATCACATAGACACTCACGCCAAATCTTCCTCTGATCCGAGTCCCTTTCCCGCCGTAATATCACTGGCTGACTGGCTGAGTTTGGCATCTCTCTTACTCCTCCCGAAGAGACGGGTTTTCAAAGACTTGAGCTTGGACTTTTTACGTCCTAACAGAAATTGAGATGGAGACGGATCCAGGTCACAGCAGCTCACACACAGATACACATGCACAGAACTCAGTCTCCTCTCTACACCCTGGATTTCCTCTGATCTTTGCTAATTGTTACATCAGACATATGTCAACTCGTATTGTAGATCATGATCTATCATTGACAATAAATGGTCCTTGGTGTGCGTTGGTCACGTTTTTCAATGTTATGCTGGAAACATCCTTGATTGTGATAGCTCATTTTTGTCAGACTTGCTTTCTCTTCACCGTAATACTTAGATAGTCTCACCTGGAATGTCCTCAGTGCTTTCTTCTGTATCTCCATGGAAAGACTCCATCGGTCCAATCCCTGAATGAACTGCAGAACAGACGGGAATGAGAAGCAACTGTGAAAGGCATACACTTCAGCTGGTGTCACATGCAGGAGGGCATCTAACCAGGTGTAATCACGCCAGTGGATTGTTCTCTGTTCTCTGCGCTCATTTGATAGTCTAAAGATGTAACACTGGACTTGAGGTTCAAAGGTTTATTGGCATTATCAGGAATGGTGCAAACTTTTAGTGAAGCTAGGCAGGGCATGTTGAGAAAGCTTTGGCACTATGATCAACAAAATATAATCAAAGAAGATTTTACAAAAGGACTATAGTAGAAACACATTAATGCAGTGTCATCAAGACAAAATATAGCATGTAGGTTGCAGAGGTGGTATTAGGATTTCTAATATTACATTGCACTGGTAGGAGTAGCCATAAATATCACACTCATAAAGCAGTGCAGCCTGCATAACGTATCATATTTTGTGAACAAAGCAAAAGCTAAAATCTTGCTCTCAGGCAGCTTTACTTATGCAACACTTGACTGTCAAACATCCAGATTGGGTTGATGCGTTACTGGATGTAAGACTCAGTGCACAGGGCTTGTTTTACAGACTTTATTTTGTACCCTGCCCTGCAGCTAGTGTTCTGTTTGGGATATGCATACACCATTTCCTGTGAATCATACAGCTTTCCCTGTGTAGCCAAGGAACAACAGAGCATGATTCGGTACATAATGGGTGCCTGATAAGACAAGATGTGTCGGGTTATGGATAAACATGCAAAGTCCACACTGCACCCCTCATATCACCAAGCCTGCTCTCGGAACACAAGCACACCCTATTGAAAATTATATAAGCTTATGAATAACCTGGGACCAAACAAAGGCGCCTTATTTGATTTGCACAACATTTGAACCTCTTACCCTACAAATACATTTCAACTTGTGTGTGACTTTACTACAGCAGCCCTGAATGAAACTGAAGTGCTCATAAATCAGGCCGTACCTCAGAGTTTTGTCATCTAGTGAGCCAAGCTATAGCCGCAACAGAAACAGAGGATAATCCTTTGGATTATTGACATTGTGCAGAGATCCTTGTAAGATTTCACAACACCATAATCCACAACAACGGCTTAATCACAAACTTCCCCTGGCACTGCAGCACAAAATTCACCTGACAGAGAAAGTACTTGTCCTTATTAATGTGAAAACCTGTTAAAACACACACACACTCACACACACACACACCCCATTTAGTGCAAAAAAGAGTGAACTTACCGAACGTCTAACAGCAGCACCTCTGCTTCTCTTCCTCCTTTTTGTCCTCTCTGCGCCGAGTTGTCTTGTCTCGGCTGTGCCACTGTCCTAATGTCTAAACCTCAGGCTTGCGTCGTCCACATCTGCAGACGGAGGGGATGCAGAGGGAAGGGAGTGAGGGAAGTGGAAGGAGAGAGAGAAAAAAACAGGCAGGGAGAAAGAGAGAGAGAGAGAGAGAGAGAGAGAGAGAGAGAGAGAGAGAGAGAGAGAGAGAGAGGGAGAAGGACACTTCATGACAGGGTAAGCAAATGCACAAAGAGAAAAGAGGACAGAGGAGAATGAGAGAGAGAGAGAGAGAGAGAGAGAGAGAGAGAGAGAGAGAGAGAGAGAGATATACTCTATTACATTAGTGGCACACTGTGGCCCTCTGCGCTAAGCTCCTTATAAAACGCTAACCTGATTTTAGGCCCAGAAATGAGAGTAGAGGGAAAAAAATAAAGCTCCAGTTGGAAGGAGGACAGGCATACAGGAATTACGGCTCATAGAACTGTTTACACATTACACCGGGTTGCTTGTACCCGGATGATCACAGAGGGAAGTCTATGTATGTGTGCATGTGTTAGAAAGTTAAAAATTAAAGAAAAACACCAACCAGGATCCAGAGTTCAAATCTAAATGTACCAGACACTGGAGCTAAAATAATCTTTATAGCATTATACAAACAGTTATACAGAGATGTGTGATTTTATAAATACATACATTTTTGCATTTGCGTATCCACACATCACTAGTCAAGCACTTTTGCATGCATAAAATGGGCACGATTGTTTTTTCCTCCTTAAAAAGACTCAGTAATGCATCCTGCTGGCCCAGTGGTTTATATATACACACATATACCTGCAACATCCCTGGATTAATTCCAGCCAGATACCTTTGTTGCACATTTCCTCTATATCTCCACTTTAAAAGACCAAAACAGACACTTAGAACAGTAAAAATTGACTCAGTAACACAGGCAAAAGACACACATGTATCTCCCTAACACGTTTTACATGAATCCAACTTTCTGCACATTCACACAGGATGGTGTTCAGAGATGGGAGCACTATCTAGGCCACTGGGCTACAATCAGCAAGAGGGAGGGCAGCAGTAAGTGGAGAGCAAACCTTTGCATCCACATTTTTTCGTGTCTGGGTGTGTGGCTGAACAGCTTCTCTTATGAGGCTCCTCATCACACAAATCCTTATCTCTTCCATCAGAATATAAACCCAGCCGGTGACATCTGGATAACATGCAACCAAACACATGTCGCACATTAACAACAGACCACAGTGACATAAGAGTCTGGGATGTGGGTTTTGTTTAATTAACCCCATTCATGGTTTTACTGTCTGTTATCTACACATAAGGGACAATATGTATGCAACTTTGTCTTATCTAATACTGTAATGACGTTGACCTGTTTGTCTTACATGAAAGCCGTTTGTACATATTGTAATATATATGCATGTTTACAGCTCAAACTGCTTCCTGCAATTGCAGCCTTCGTCCTCTCTGCTCGAGGAAGACAAACGTTTGTTACAGTGACGGTCATCTCTGGTTCATGTGGTTTTCTGATGGATTATAATTTCTTCCTCTCAGAGCCCAGATGAGGACTGTGCATATCGAGATTAAGGCCGATAGATAATCCGATCACAGCGCTGTTTGAACTCATGCGGGTTACCATTCATTCAAACAGTTTCCCATGAAAATTGAATGAGGGGGGTATTTTCCCCATGATTGTTTTTTTTATGGGGGAACTTATTTATCATTCATACCTTGAACAAGTAGCGTATACCAAATCACTGCTGTCACTCCCTTAATCATTTAGATCCAACTATCCTGAGGCAGTTTTAACCCTTTACAAACAGTGTGCCTATAGAGCAAGCAGCAGCAGACTGTTGTGTAAAAGAGAGACTGAACAAATGTATGTTTTTATCTTTGTTCTACCTCATAAAGCTGCTGCTGCATTAAGGGTTCGTTGAGTTGGAGTAAAAATCAGTGAAAGACAGAGGAATAAACTAATCAATAGTTAAGCTTTTAAGCCAACAAAGAAGTCCAATAATGCTCAGAATAATGCATAAATATCTACCGTTCCATAACAACTGAGCCTACTCGGTCTGCTGATGAAGACCATGTGATATGGTTAAAAGCTCTAGTGCAGGCAATTAAATGGGCAATGAGTTGAGAAGTTTTTGTGGTAGACTTTACTGAGTAAAACATTTAAATATGGCTCACAGTTTTTATTGTTATATTTTTACATGTCAGAAAATGTATTTTGAATTCTAGATTTTAAATGTGAGAGTGAACATAAGGCAACAGGCTGGAAACATGGTTAGTAGGAGTACATTTATTTTTTATATCATAAAAGCACTTTTAATATAATTTTAAAAAGTTTTCATTTATTTTTCCACCAGATGGTGGCATGCACGATAAAAAGCATTTTCCATGTAGACAATCATAAACCACTTATTTATACAAGTAAAAAAAGATCATAAAAAGGAACCCCTAAAAGAAAACAAAGGCTGAAAAAATACTTTCAAATAAGACTGAAGAAATATAAAACTGACCATCCAGTACATAATCATTCTTGCTGAAATTAAAAAGTGTAAGAGTTATTGTAAAACCTCTGACAGAAAATGCTCAGTTAAACATAAGGCCAATCACATGCACCTGTCTGTTAATGCAAATGCAACAACACAGAAAATGTGTATGTGGGTTTTAAAGGCAGGTAAGTAAATTAAGTCAACTGAGATTGAAACTTTCGAAGGCTTTTGAATTTCATAGTGTTTTTGTGTGTTTGGTGTGAAAAATGTCTACGGACGTCTCCTGGCACTGCCTGAGGTCATAGTCACAATATCCAATAGAGAATCGTCCCTGGAAGATAAAACGAACACTTCTTACAACCAACATGTTGACCCGCAAACATTCAGCACCATAATCCTGACAACGGCAGCAAAAAAGGATGAATATTAATTAGTATAAAGTCTCACTTTAGGTCTCTTGAAGTAATCCAGCCCTCTTCCTATTTTGATGATCCAACCGTTGTCAAACCTAAAAATAAAAAATGTAATTCAATTTGGAAAACTCTATGCCACAGTCACAGAGTGGAGAGCTAATGTAAAAGTAAATACTAAACACTGCAGCAAGAATTTCTGCTGAGAAGAAGCCAACATCTGGAATCTATTTTATATTGTTCATATGTGAGTCGCAGCTTTACCTGATCTCCCTGTCATGTATGGTGGACGAGTACTGCAGATCCAGACTCACTCCCTGAGCACCGAGACTCTCTTTCAGCTCTGCCAGAGCGCTGCTCTGCTGTCCGCTGTCCGCCTGCAGGACAGGACAAATGGCAGTGAAATGACAGCACAGACTGAGCTGAAGAGGCCGATAAGGCTGCCATGCATTCGCTACATAGCGTGACCTCATTATTTAAATAACCTACTTCGTCCTGTGTAGTGAGGAGATGGATCTTTTTCACCTTGCAGGACGCTTTTAGCAGCATCTCACAGAACCGCAGGAAGTTGTACAACTGTAACAAAGAGAAGGGGATGGGGGGGGGGTTGGGTTGTTTGACATGACAGTTCTATGTTGAGAAATATTTTGAAAAAACATACGCAGCAAAGGGCCACAGGTCGGTGTCAAACCCTTGGCTGCTGCAGCAAGGACTCAGCCTTGGTACATGAGGCGCCAGCTCTACCAGGTGAGCCAACAGGGTGCCAGCACTTTTGCTGATAATCAGTCAGTCACTGGTTCCAGCTTTAAAATATGAGGCTGCATTTCTGTTATATATGATTTTAAATGTGATAGTTTTGGCAGACAAAGTTGACAATTTGAAGACATCACTTTTCTAACCTGATTAAACTAATCCAAGAATATTTAAGCCTTATACCAGCTCAAACAATGACCGTCTTTAAAGTTTACTTTGACACAGCAACGTTATTAAGAGCTCAAGATACGTTAATAAAGCACGACCCACCTTAAGACCCATGTCATATTGTCATATTATGTGTCAGTAGAGCATATTCCCATTCATCCAAACAAAGTTACAATGATTCATATAACCACAGTGAGACTGGGACTACTGGGCTACCAGTACAGATGCCTGCTTTGCCCGGCTGTTAATCAAGTAACTAAAAAGATATCTGATCAGACTGATTGATAATAAAAAACAGTAGCTGACGTCCTTCAACAAAGCCAAACAAAATGAGCCAAATCCAGACAATAAAACATTGCTGAAAACAAAGATCTTACTTGGTGTATGTGCCGTATGTATGGGTCTTCTACCCAGACCTCCGTCAGTAAACTGCTGATGTATGGCTTGAACAGAGCCTCGTAGCTGTAACCAGTCGCATCCTCTGCTATTCTAATCTGCTCGTGGTATTTCCCATCTGACAGGAGAGGGAACACAGAAAGAGACGAGAAATAGACGTTAGTGGTGACACACTTGCAACAATAACACTGTGTATTTAGCCCCTCACCACAAACACACACACACACACACACACACACACACACAAACACACACCTTCCCTCAACACATTTTACCCCAAAATAAATCTGATTATCTACCCTGGAATACTACGCTGCCTCAGGTTTTCAGTATGTCTTTGTTCTCATTTGATTAAACACAAATGTGTTTCACAGTATGCTCTCTATAACTTACATTATATCAACTGAAATAGTTACATTAATACTATAGTCTAACTAGATTTTGCCCCAGGGGCCTGATGACTTGGTAAAGACGCAGAATCAACCTTAGGAACATTTATAGTTTTTAATGCTGTATGACTCAACTGCTTTGTGGGAAAAAAGATTAATTGAATTTTGTTTTTAGAAATAAACACAAGTACATAATCAGTTGCTTTGTTAAGGCCCTTGGGGCAGATCCTACATGATTACCTGCTTTGATAATGTGTTTGTGGACACAGGGGCCCTGTACACGGTTCAAATATTCCTAAATAGATGTTATAATAGATATAACCTATAAATCTCATATAAAAGTAAATCTTTTAAGCCAAATTACAACAAACAAGGGAGTTCCCAGTGGGGCCCCACAGCAGGTTAATCCAGCTGTCTCGCTTTGTAATTCAGCCTCCAGGTTGTGTCCATTACCTTCTTTCATCTGGTTCACATGAGCTTTGATTTGCTCTGCTCTGTCCATGTAGCCCTTTATCTTGTCCCTGTAGTGTCCTCTCTTTGACTCATCTTTCACTGCTGTTGGCAGGACAAAGGACACAAGAATTAACAATGGTTCATGTCTTCATCAAGCTGCCTCTGCTGTGTGTATGTCTGGAAGAGGAGGGAGACCTTTCAGCACGTCCATAAGCAGCTGGATGCCCTCCTGGTAGCAGACGAGAGACTCCTGGAAGCGGCCGCTCTGGTCCAGCTCCACTGCCCGCTTCAGGACGGAGACTGCGGACGTCTCCATCCCTGACACATGGTTTTGTGTCATTGTTCTGTCTATCCTTCGTCTTGTCGGAGCTTCTAGAAAAGCAGAAGGCAATTCATGTTTGTCTACCGCCAAGAAAGTCAATCAAAGAAGTGACACTATCTTTCACAACTGGGATAGCTACGCGAGTGCGCCACAAAAATAACTCCCGGAGAAACGTAATGCTTAATGGTCCACGGTGCTAAGGTGTGTAGTTTAAACACAAAAAATAGAGATAATGTATCTATATTATAATTATATATTTTTACATTTTAATATTGTCTTTGAAAGTTAAAAACTAACTCTAGGAACCTCGTTGAAGGGATATTTGTCACATCGGCGCACTTTAGATGTGACTCCTTGACGCTTCCGGTGGAGACTTCCATGGAGGGCTCTGACGACACCAGCGTCACCATCCATTTATCTGTTGTTCCTCAGCTCCTGGGTTAATGTTTGTTGTTTGTGGGTTAATTAGGTGAATGCGAATACAGTTACTTGTGTTTGTTTGTTTGTTTTTATAACGGTTGGTTCCGTTTGACTCACGCGCTCGTCCTGTAACCTTGGCGTGCACGAGTGTGTGTGTACGTGAGGAGGAGTCGGTGAGGAGGAGTCGGTGAGGAGCAACATACCGGGATATAAAACATGTCGGTCATCTGTCGCGGGTTGAACTCTTCATCAGTGAAGGTAAGAACATCAGTTTCACCCTCTGAGTGTAAAAATACTTCAACAACAACAACAACAACAACAACAACAACAACTTTATCTGTCAGTGACCGTAATGTGGAGGCAGCTTGTGTTTTAATATGATCATCTACTGCCTCTGTTATTATTGCAACCTAGTAAACAGCATAGCTTTGTGTGTACCGGGTGATATCACATTTGTTTTTAATACATTTTCCAACGCTAAAGACTCAAACATCTGCTACACTGGAAGTTAAAACCCAATCTGAATGGCACAATCATTTATCAGTGATCAATTGTGCCGTTCATTGTCATTAAATGACAAAAACATGACTGGATAATGTGGATTAATCCTCTCTCTAACATATAATTGTAATGTATTACAGATAAACTGCTGGGAAAATAGTTTTTTTTTAAACCAGCTAATTGTACCTGACAAATTAAAGCTCATTGGCTCCTAACAGTGCCCACAATGGTGGAATAAACCCAGAGATATTAAAGTGATAAACATTATGTCATAATCTGATTTTTTTGCCCCTAACCACTGTATCTGTCTCCTCTGTTAGAAAACAGATCCTTTAGCCTTTTAGTCAATGCTTCTGTTTACTGCCACGCTCTGCTTTTAACCTCATGTCATCGTCCCTGTGTATGTTCACAGATCCTGACAGAAGCCACACTTTTGCCACCTTGCCCGTGGTTTATGTCTGCACGCAGCAAATTCAGCAAAGCAAGAGTCCCGAAAGAGGTAAGAATCAGGGCAAAAGCCTCAGGTTCACTGTAAGTCGGTTCGTTGCACATCATTTGATAAACTGCAAACTAGTTGCCCTGTCTTGTAGAGAGTCCCTGTGTCAACATCTAGCTTTAAGATTTGATTTTAAACCGTGGTAATTTTAGTTTATATTGTGCTCACATGGTTCATATTGGTAAGTTAGGTATGGTAATATTTGATGCTCCTTTGTTCTGCACTTCTGAAGGATTTAAGCATCACTTCAGCTCATTTGCGCTGTTGTCAGTATTCAAAGACTCCGTGTTTTTCTTCACAGCTTTTTGTCGAGCGATCAAAAGAACACGAGAGATATGGGGGAGATCCAGACCAGCCTCATAAACTGCATATAGTGACACGAGTCAAAAGTGTGATGCGAAGACCGTACTGGGAGAAAGAGATGGTGAAACACCTCGGGCTTGAAAAGGTAATGCTTTTGTTCTGCTTTAGAATTCATCCTTTTATTCCTGCTTCCTAACATTCAGTAGAACTTGTGTAACGCTCGCAGTCTTGGATCTTTTTGCACTGACTCTGTTCTCTTTGTATTTAGGGTCACACACCTGTAATACACAAAAATACACCTGCGGTCAATAACCAACTGAAATTTGTGAAGCACCTTGTAAGGTAAGATGAATGTACACAATGTAACATATGTGTTCTCAAGCTTCTGTAAATAATTAAAGCATGTAACAAAAGCAGATTGATGACTTGAGTTATACAAAGTGATTTCAGTACATCTCTGCTCATTAAAGGGACATTTAAAGAGACTGTTTGCATGATTTCCTGCCCTTTCCTTCACTCAGGATCCAGCCGCTGAAGACTCCCTATGGACTTCCTGCTGAAGAGGACATGGCGGACTCCTACATTAACAGCAAGGGAGAGTTGATTGTTCGCCGCCTCCTCCAACCTGTGGACCCCAAGGCTATCGACTCTTAGTTCCACTTTCAATCGTATTAATTGATAGTCCCAGTGTTTATAAATATTATGGAAGATCCTTAGTGTCTGTGTTAGTTATCCAGGCACGTTGGTTTATTTTTTTCTGCCCATCAATAAACGCCACCAACTTATCAGTCACGCATGCAGCTGTTACAATTGACAAATTGTAATCTGTTTTCCATGATAAACAGGTGATGGTTCTGTTTATTAAACATGGCTTATGATAACATAAAATAAACATTTTGAAATTAGTAAAATGTTCACTTTTTGTAGACCTCTTTTCAGTCAGACTATCAATGACAATTGTTAGACCTTTTTTTCAGAAGCCAGTTTAAAGGACACACACACACACACACACACACACACACAGAGGTGTTAACAATTAGACATAATTCCATACTACATACTGATGTACATAATTCATATATGAATTGAATTGATGTTTTCACAGCTGCCATTTTGACATTAAATAGTAGGCCACACGGCTGTAAGCAATGATAGTAATCAAGGCTCCATTCCAGTTAGTGTAGTAGAGCCTTTCCAGTGAGCAAACATGCACAATAGCAGCACCCTGACTCTTAGTGGACTCTAAATCCACTTGCCCATTAGAGGGTCGTTTTCAGCTGACATTAGGACAGGAGGTGGGGTACACCCTGGACTGGTTGCCAGTCAGTCACAGGGCTGACAGATACGTACAATCACTCACATTTACACCCACAGGGAATTTAGAGTTGTCAGTTACTTACACATCTTTGGACAGTGGGAGCCTACCAATGGGGGTACAGGGAGAACATGCAAACTCCACACAGAAAGGCCCCAGAACATTCTTGCTGTGTGGCTGGCCCAATGCATGCTGTAAGTAAATAAAGTTGTATACTAACTGGAAATGATGCAATGTGTGCACAGAGCAATCAATCAAGATATCTAACTGCGACTGACACTGCCGATGAAACTGCAGAGACAACCAAACGTGTTTCTGTAGTTGTTTCACCACCATCCACAAAACAATTGAATTGTATCTAGCTGTAAGAAGCTCACATTGCTGCATTGTAGGAGAACAGCGCGTTTCAACTCGACACTTAAAAGTCAGTTTTATAGTCTAGTTTGGATTTGGGAGTTTGACCATACAGGCTGTCTATGAGTGACACCTATTATTCTTACTGGTAGAGTTTGGTGACCTCACATAACTCCCAGCCAACTTTAATCTGAGCAGAGCAGGGCCTTTAATATTGTCACTTACATCAATTATGCAATTTGGATTTCTCTTTAGTCTTACATAGCTTTTCAAAGTGTATATGATGCAAGCCTGCAAGTGTTTTCCAGGGGAGAAGGCTTGTAACATTGCATTATGGGAACTGTACGTTCCAGTGTTTGGTTTTCTTACTAGTGATTAAAACTCTCACAGGAACCCTAACTTTATAGAGTAGCTATACAAAAATCCCAGGAACACACATTTTTAAATTCTTTTTATACTTTTTATTAAGTCTGCATTAGTTAAGTCAAACTCTTACTACAAGGAAATGTCATGTAAAAATGTATTCTGATACTAAAAGATGATCTTGGCACTCATGCATCAGAGTTTTTCTAACATCGGACGAACAAGGTGAAGAGGAAATGCATGAAATAAACAAGAGCTACCTAAATGAGAGGGTTTAGAGAAAAACTCACAAACACAATAACGCTACGAGCCAGTTGATACATTACTGGTGCAATGGCTCATCTGTACGGTATGTTTCTTTGTTTTTGGATTAATTATTGAAATATAAAATATAGCAGGCAGTTTATTAAATAAGGCTGCAACACAAATTCTCACAGCTTTTAGGAAATAATTTGATTTGAGATATGGTACAATAAAATATGAGAAACTGATAATGAATGGGTAAGTCACTTAGAGAAAAAGAGAAAAATTAAAGCGGGCTGCATGACATTTTTTTTTTTTAAATGAGGTAGCCCTTAAAGAGAAAACCAGACTGTCAGCACTTTTCAGTCATCTCCAGAATCAGAATCTGAGTCGTAACCTCGCCCTCTGATGGTTTTCTTCTCCACCTTTGTGAACTTTGTGCCTGACCTCTGCGTCGTTGTAGGAGGCTCCATCGGGTTGCCACTACAACAGGGGACAAACAAAGTGATAAATTAAACGATTGTGTTGTTAAAATGAGGCCGACATAACTAATGTTTTTATCAGCACATTACTGAGAGTCTGTAGCTACGCATGTCTCACCTGTAGTTAATAACATCTGCACAGCCGAGTCTCCACTCAAGCATCTCTGTGGGAAAGTCATCTGTGTTTCCCAGGTCAGTGAATCCAACCACATAGTCCTTTGTTTTTCCGTCTAATAGCAGAGCCAACGTAGGAATAACCTTGATCCTCAGCCTCTCTGTCAGAAATGGAGCCTTTTCCACATTCAGTTTGATGAACTTGGTCTCAACATGTTTCTTTGCCAGGATGGCCAAGTGTTTGTCGACGATCTTACATCTGTACGTAGGGGATGGAGGACAAAACGAGAAGTTCAGCAGCCTGATGAGAAAGTACTCTACCAACTAAAATGAAAAAACAAACAAAACTTCTATCCAACATAAACTAAAAGCTGTGCTTTTAAGGTATTGCCCTGAGTCCTGGAAATAACATGGTTATTGGTTCTGAAACATTAGCGCTGCAACTACAGATTATTACCATTACTGATTGCTTTTTAGATTTATAATTTTACATCGAACATTTTAGAAAAGAGTGAAAAACATCCCAGAGCCCAAACTGATTACTTGTCTTGTCTGACACAGTTAAACAACCAGTAGAAATAAAAACACACATTTGAGAAGCTTAATGATCAATACTGTTAAGGTTCTTTCTGTCTGACTTATCAAGTCGTCTTTTTCATCCTAGGTTAAATTGTTTTAATCGTAAACCTCTTGCTCCGTCACTTAGGGTCTTTATAAATTCAAACAAACAATAGCATGGACTTACCTGAAGGTTGAATTTTTGTAGAAGTGGCAGACAACATTCTTGCTCTCCTTGACCTCGCCGAAAAAGTCTTTCTCACTTGAGACTTCTCTGTACTCTCCATGGCCTTTAGACAACCACTCCTTAAAAAAAGAGAGAACTCAGTTGAGTAGATGAACAATGAAAGAAAAAAGTAGTAGAACTGGCTTTTACATTCAATCACAATGAGAACATGCAGCGTCTTTTGTTGGCTGATTTCGAACAGTAGCAACCCATTTTCCCGATGAAAAATCTACTTGGATTCCTGATGTACAAAATAAAATATAAAATTCAATTACTTTTCTTGTCCGGTATTCTTACACCAACTGTAAAAGGATACAGTCTGTATTTCAGAAGGGCCCTGTGACTAAAGCAGCTGAAAAAAACCATCTAATTATATTGCTATATGAATATATTTTGTTAAAACAAACAAAACAGACATTGATCTGACTAAGATTGTCCAACAATCTCAGCCTGATTTTGAATTCTGTCGACTTATTGTGGACCTCTGAGGAAGTCTCATAACAAAACACCTCTAAGAAATGTTCTATTTTATGATCACTTCCCATAGCAGGCTTGGCGATACATACCGGTTAAAGCAGTGGCATGGATACATAAGTTAAATATATTTTGGCAGTAAATAAAAGTAACTGGAATTTACTTATGCAGTAAAACAGTACAATTACAACAATCCACTTCATCAGACAATGAGTATAAAACAGTTCAAAGAAAACATCCCACATACTTGCTTCTGTTTCTGGGCTTTTTTAAGAGCCTCTAATCGCCGCTCCTTCAGTCTTTCCAAGTCATCTTCATCCATTTCATTCAGTTTGCTCAACTGTGCATCCACCTTCTCCTCCACCAGCTTGGCTGACTGCTCCAAAACCTTTGCTAGGATATCCAATGATTGGTTGGCCATGGTTGCCTGAACTGTGTGACACTCTCTCTGAATCTGAGAACGTAAGAAAACAGATAATGTAAGCCGAGCAATGACACCACACACAAGTTAATAAATACACCAGCTGAAATATTTCCTCTCTATAAATGCTAGAATGATAACAGTGGCATAAGGGAAAAAACTAAGTATTTTTTACTATGAAAATGCACATTAATGCAATGTAAACTGTACTCTCAGTTCATTAGATGCTCCTGGCTGAAACTACTGCAGTCTGCAGTCCAGCATCACCCATAAAGGTTATAATGTTCAGCCTTTGTTTACATTTTTAGGGAGTTGTTGACCGATTATGGTCATTTTGGAGGCTGCAGTTTCTGATGATATTAAATTGTATTGTGTTACACGTGCCTCTAAGTCTAACCTCATTGATCACAAATGAAGAGGACAAAATATTAGACACTTTCCTCAAAGCCAGCTTCAACCAAAGCTGAACCATCACGAAGGTAAGAGTTGATGCAGCGTTGACACATTAGACTGCATTGGATTTAGCAATGTGCCAATGCATGGTTGCCCTAACATGAGCAACGCAGCAACTTACTGTCATTGAGAGGAAACATGACACAGAAAGCTTTGAGACTGAGCAGCTTTGTTAAACTCGAGACAAAGCCATGCTAACCACTGGGCACACCTTGTTTTCGCCGGTTGTTAGCTAACGTTAGTTTAGCTGTGTACGTACTTTGTTATTATGGTTGTCTATTTCTTCGACATTTCCCCTAAACATGTACATTATTAGACGGCAATGGATCCAGAAATATAGCTAACGTTAGGTAACTAACTTTAACTGTTTCCAGAAATCAAGGAGAACTCTAGACAACACGAGCGCTAACGTTAGCATGCTAAGCTAGCTAGCATTAGCGCTGCTATGGTAACAGTCGCACCAACATAAATAAATATTCATTATCGATGTTGATGTGTGGCGTTCAAGTTAAAACAGCCTCATTCACAACCACACTGCGGTCCAACGCCAGGGTTACCTGATGCAGGTGCTCACCGATACCTCAGCTCGTGCGCGAAACGCAAAAAACGCTTGGCAGCGGATGTGACGTCACAGCAGGCTGAGCTCGCGATATCAAAATATTATGAATAATATATAAATATATAAATATATATAATGAAAACAAAAACGTAATCATTATTATTGATACACATTTTTGTCTATTTCATTATAAAGATATTACAAAAATAACAACCATAAAAATATATTGTAAAATATTAACTTTTACATTATACATATGATTAAGACAATGACTAGTTTTGCTGCGATATATGAAATATGGAATATTTTAGTATGTTATGTATGTTAATGTGTTAGTGGATGTCATGCCTTCACACACAAAAAAAAAAAAAAAAAAAGTTAAGTATTAAATACTACTTTATCTGCTCCTCACTTTAAAATCAGGGACACAGTATAGATCAGACATCCTTCACCATTTCCAGCTTGTAATATACCAGATTATTTTCATAGCCAACATTAACTTGACTGTCACCCTTCAGCTAGTCAGGCTGTTAATTTAAAAAAAACCCACAAAGACAAGTAAGTTAATACAGAGTTTACAGTTTATTACCAAGATTTAGAAAACTTACAAACAAGTTCACAGCTTCAGGTCTTCAGGCACAAGCCAGTTTAGAGAAGTCAAGACTGGCCAATTATAACTTCTGGCAAGATATGACAGGTGAAGAGAAGCAAACATCTTGAAAGTGAGTGGAGACTTGCACATTCTGAATTACATTCATTTCAACAAGTTAAAAAAGGACAGATGGATTTGGTTTGCATATAGAGCGACTGTTTTAAACAAACTTTTTAAACCACACACATAACGTCTTGCATGATGAGATCACAAGCCAGCCAGCCAGCCGCATCTGCCGAGTACTTCTAATCGCCAACCATAAAAGTTAACTTCACAGAAATAAAATAATGTAGACACAAGCCATACAAAGGTCTCCAATGTACAGTATGTACACAAGTACATACAATGAGTTTCAGAGTTAATCCAGCATTATTTAAATATTCTGATTTGTGAAACTGGTAACTGGGCTGGAAACAAAGATTTACTCCAGATACAAAGGTTGTATGAAATGTTACATTATCTTGAAGGGACATCTCACTTTGTAGTGAAAGAAAAGATATGCATAGGCTACTTATTGATTGACATAACCCCCCTTCAGCATCCTCCTAAATCAGAGTGCTACTGAGAATCAACAGTTAACCTCATGTGAAGTGCTTTGGCCACCTTCTGATTTCCATGTTGGGACACTTACAAACAATTAAAGAGTGAAAAGATTTACAATTTAAAGACAGTTACTAAGAATTCACTACATGTAAACAATACAAGAGGTAAACCCTCCACGTACATATTTTCTTTTAAAACCTTTAACAAGTGTCTTTAAAAACATTATTTACACACTATAATAACAGGGTTTGGCACTTTTTTGCGAGAAACAAGAAAAAGATACAACTGTATGCAGCAAACTATGTTTTGCTTGCTTTTTTGTCAGGTCAGTAACAAGTGGCATGGAGCACCAAAGGAACACTGATGAAAAATAAGATATCTTATTCCTTCCATTTCTAGGATTATCTCAAGTCTGATGGCTGAGGAGTGCTACAACACTAACTGATTCTAAAATCAGTTTAAACATGATTGTGTTTACCACAGTCATTATTTTAAACCTAGACTGATTTAACTGCTTTAATGAATCAAAAATAAAACTCAAAATGTGCCTGTGTAACATTATTTAAACCTTAGCAACACATAAGGGAACTTATCAGCTGGAAAATGCTCACCAGGAGTTACATTTAAAATCTTTAAGGCCTGGCTTAGACTGCATGTATACAAAAGAGTTAAGCACTGCCTGCAAAAAATCTTCATATAAAAATCCACATACATTTGAAAACAAATATGAGTGTTATTTAAAAAAGAACTCCATATGAAAACGGATGAGTTCGCAAAATGCTGCTACGATTATCACTGTTCTGGGTTTTGGTGTGTAGATTCTAAGTACATTTCCTGCTTTTCAGTTAGTGTTGCTTGTCCTTTAAAATGGTCCAGTGTGTAGATTCAGTGGTATCTAAAAGGTTTATTGCAGATTTCAACCATCGAAATACCCCGGCAACCCAACCCCCGCCTTCCAAGTGTGTAGGAGAACTTATGGTGGTGGTGACTCTCATAAAAAACATAAAAGGCCCTGTGTGGAGCCAGTGTTTGTTTTGTCTGTTCTGGGCTACTGTAGAAACATGATGGTTCAACATGGCAGCCTCTGTGGAAGAGGACCTGCTCCCTCTATAGATAAAAACGGTAACAAAAGCACAACAATTCAAGTGATTATTCACAAATAAAATCATACCTATGAAAATGATATTCTTTTTCTGCCAATAGATGCTCCTAAATGTTACACACTGGACCTTAAAAGATCAAGTACTGCTATGAGGTGTGTGTATGAAGTCATTAATTTGTGTCTCACTCTCAGGAGGCCACTGAGAACATTCTGGTAGATGCTGCAGTGGAATCACATTTGGGAGGGAGGAAAATAATCCTTTACTCGTCACAATTAGTATTGCAGATGGCCTTGTGAAAGTAGCAGAACAAAAAGTGGTGGTGTAATGGTAACACACAGTGAAAACAGTCACCCCTCCTTCACGCTACCTTCAAGGTGCTACCATAAGCCTGCTGCACAACCACCTGCACGTTGTCTAGGATGAAGTCGAAAGCCATACTCCAAACAGACTCCACCGACTGCTGCATAAGCCTGCAGGGAAAGAATCAGGCAGCATAAGGAATTAATGACAACAACAAAAAAAGTGAGGGAGGAATGGAGGAGGTTGAATCATGCTGTTCTTACCTTTTCATATATTTTATAATTAAATCCAACTTCTCTAGATCTTTATCGTCAATCAGATCAGTGCAGTATTTAACCACTTGCAGGATGTCCTCCTCCATGGGTTCTAATAAAAAAAAAGTGATTAAAACAGCATTTTTGCAACCTCACAAACGATAACAGGTAACTGCATGACCTGGCACTATTGACAGAGCTGTTTCCTCCCTGTATACCTGTTATGGTGGTGACCCACTCCCGTAGGAGTGTTTTAATGTCCGTCAGGTCACAGGCTCCGGCCAACGCTGGAGCGGGGCGAGGAATGAATTTGGACACAGTCTCTGGGATTTCTGGTTTTGAGGTCGATGTGCAGGGACCGTTTTCCGTCTGTGACAGGCAAACAGGTGTGAGCAGGGAAGATTAGTACCAAACTGCCATGAATGTTCTACTTTCACATAACAACAGTTTTCTTACGTTTGAAACCGTTTATTGGCTTACCTTTATTATGTTCATTGGTTCCCGTGATTTTACAGTAGGTGGTAGGGTTTTGGCTGGGCTGTTTGTCGTGTGGCGCCTCTTGACAGGAGAAGGACCTTTTTTAACTGGGCTCACAGCATTTTTTCGCTTGTAGCGCCTCTTAACCCTACCAATGCCAATTCCTGACTGCTTTAACTGCAACAGTGGATTCTTCTGCTCCACTGCTGAGAGACCAAGAGGACATAAACAGAATATGCATGCTGATAATAGTAGAATAAAAAGCAAATTGCATTCCTTTGCAACTAATTCACCTGAGGACTTACACAGTTTTGCCTGGGGCTGGAGACTTGTAACGCGGTTGTAGGCAGACTTCAGTTCCTCCTGCAGCTCTTTGGGAAGGGCAGCAAATACATCTGGATCAACCTGCAGTCAGAAAGCCGAGAGGCTAAGTGAAGCTGAACGTCTAGTCACACACAATGAAATCAGTTTTGTATTATTAGGGACTTTATTAGGGACTAATCCAATAGTAAAATTACAGTATGGACAACAAGGATGACTAAATCATAGATAGATTGTAAACATGTACGAAACATATGGATCCAGGAGGATATGTAACTTCCAGGTGTCACCAAACAGATAAAACCTGAGCCAAAAAGCCTCTTCTCCACAATGGAGACCTGGAAAGAGGCTACTCTGCCTGGTCTGCTGCCACTGTGACCCAGGCCCACATAAGGGGATGGAAATAGTTACATAGATGGATGATCCAAAAGGCTATAAAGTACTCAAAAGAGCACAACATTGCTTTATCGCCTTAAAGTTTCTGTTGAACACTCTCCAGCCACTTTATAGAAGATAATACAATTAAATCTATAATAAAACATTTAATCATGACATTTCTTTTTCTTTGTGTTGTAAAATTAAATGACCAGTTTATCAAAATCTAAAATGGTTGCATCCCTACTTGTGAGAAGTTTGGTAGTTCCAGTACAATCCCCGGACTGTCTGGCTGATTTGGAATCTGCAGAACCAAGGTGCCAACAGGTGGAGTGTACAGTGCAGGAGCAGTGGTAGGAGGATGAGGAGGAGTGGTTGGACGAGACTTCAGAGGGGGAGGCTGCGGAAGAGGAGCGGAGGGCTGTGGAGTGGGTGACTGAGGGCGACTCGGTCTCCCATCCCGATTATTCCACGACTGCTCCACTTGTTCCCTCAGCTCTGCAGGCAAGGCCTCCAACACAGAACGATCCACCTTGGGTATCATAAAGAAGCACAAGTCGTTGAAAACATTTAATTGTTCAGCTCTTATTTAATCAATCATACACTTCCTTCAAGTCCTCACCTGTGAAGGGGAAGGGACCTCAATACTGAAGTTGAGACGTGCTCGAGAATGCTTAGGAGTTTGTCTGCTTGCCTGCTGGTCTCTGCTTGTCCCTGGGACTGGCTCGGGAGGGGACAGAGGATGTGGAGAGGAGCCAGATGATGGGGCTGTTGTTGAGGAAGTTTTTTCCTGATGTGTGTTGTTATCAGTGGCATCTGTAACATTGACATCGAACTCAAATTAATTTCACAGACGACAACAAAAGATATAGACTGAAACAAAAAATGTTACACAAACCTCTTTTGCTTGACCTCGCACCCAATTCCTGGTCCAGCAACATCTCTTTGATGGAGCGGGTCCGGGGGCCCGTAGAGTCCTTGTGGACAGAGTGATTTCCTTCAAGAAGCTGAACCTGGATGCCGACTCCTCTCAGGTCCTGAACCTGCAACCTCATGGCATGGAACAGCTTGATGACGGCAGCGGCAATTAGCTGACCACTGTCAGTGGATTGGGCGAGCATCACAGTCCTGACAGGAGACAGATAAAAATTTGTTTAGAGACGGCACGGATAAACAATGGAAAGAGGACACTATCAGTCACTCATAGCATACAGGGATGACAGGCTCTTTCTTACCTAGCTAGGTTATCACATATGCCATGACCACCGTATTTAGCTGGTTCCAGTGGTGCTCCAACCTTGCGAACCATGACCTTAAGGGTAACTCTGCGACCCCGCAGCCCTGCTTCTTGTAAACGTTTCTGCACCTCCATGGACAAGTTAGTCAGGAAACACTCTGCCTCATCAACCTGGTCACAGAAGTAGGGGGACAAGAGGGTTAGAGAGAGATAGGTGGGAAATGCAGGGAGGATGAGAAAGAACATATGGCACAGGAGAAAAGAAAGCAGGCCTAACCTGAGTGAAGCGAATGTTGTAGTTCATCTCGGCTGAGACAGACTTCCTTTCCTTCTCGTAGCGGACAGGCCGGTCATCTAGCCCCCTGCAGAATCGGAACAGGGTTTGTCCGGTCCGGGGTCCAAACTTCTTTTGCAGCTGAGAAAGCGACACCTGTTGGAGGTCCCCACATGACCTTACACCCATAGCAGCCAGCTTTCTGCCCATTACAGGCCCAACACCTAAAAGAAACAACAATTAATCAAACATTTACCACAAGAAAGTAGAGTGAAGACCATGACCAGAAGATGGCGCTGTATCTACCTGGTAGGCTGGTCACTGGCAGGTCCCTAATAAAATCATCCACTTCTTCCGGCTTTAAGAAGTGCTGCCCATCTGGCTTTGCCTTACGGGTCGCCAGCCGAGCCAAGAGGATGTTGGACCCTGAACAGATGAGCAGTTGGTCTGAGTTTGTAAAATAGGAATACTGTCTTGATCTATTATCCAGTAAGAGACTCACCCATGCCCACTGAAGCACAGCAGCTTGTTTTCTCCTTGATGTCTGCTCTGATCGCTTTGGCCAAATCTTCTGGGTTGATGCCCAACTCCGCTAGCAGGGCAGAAGCGTCTATCAGCACTTCGTCACAGCTCAGAGCCTCAATGTCATGGGTATAACTAAAGAGAACAATAGATGAGAGGGTGTGCTTTAGGTCATTTTGCATGTAAAGGACAAGGAAGTGAGTACAATAAAAAATTACCAGGGAGTTCTTCTTACCCTGCCAGAGTCTCATACATGGTGAGAGCCACCTCTTTATAGGCCTCAAAATCATATGGGACAGACTGCAGAGAGGGACACAGCTGTTTTGCTTTGCCAAAAAACATCCCATTCCTCACACCCGCCTGCCTGTGAGAGACAAACGATTTATTAACATAGCAGTTAGTGCAAAATACAGATGTTTGTGTTGTTTAATAAAAATGTAAAGCTGCCATAAGCGTGTGTTTATATCTTACCTAGCCTCATAACTGCAGGATGCAATCTCTGCCATTGAGAGAGCAGCAACATCTTGGTCCACTCCGTTAACATGGGAGTCAGGACTCTCTTGTGAAGGAGTTCTGTATAGATCCTCATCTGCCCTCTCTGAGAGGCAGGCCAAGGATACACTTAGTCAAGCATGTTACAGTACAGTAAGACATGTACAGAAAATATACTGAGCAAGGTCTGTGAAAATTGAGGTTGGTCATGACCGTCTCACCAGACTGAGGATGAGTTTGTTTCCTCTGGTAGTACTGCAGCTCCAGCTGAGGGTTGGCCCCAGCCCTCCGGGGCACTCTGCCCTCTCCACGGTTACTGGTCACAGCCACAGGCTTTCCTACAAGAAAACCCATTAACTCAACCAGGAGCACTGACTGGATTTATGCGAGTCTTTTCTATGAACATTACACTGACTGCACACAATTTAAACAGACAGAAGGAGCCTTACCTTTGAGCTCCGGCCGATGTCGGATCCCCACAGACACAAAGAAACAGTCCATGTCCACGTGAAAAATACAAGATTTAACACTTGCGGGGGCCGATGTACCTGACCACACAAATAAATACATACCAGATCATCAGACTAGCTTTCAAAATCACAATAGACATGAACATAACATCTAATGATGCCTCATGCATCCCCAGAAGTCCAGTTTAACTGACAGGAGCTACACACACATACAAGTATTGTCTCATAAATAAGCAGGGAAACAGATATTCTATCTTTTTTTAACTTGAACGTTCAGGCCTTATGAGCACTGGTTTGCTTATTACCGATGACACATCCTATATTCTAAACGTTCTAAATGTTTTTAGCATTTTGCCTTTATTGGCAGTTTACAGTAGAGAGCAACGGGACACAATGCAAGAATGAGAGATGTCTCTGTCTGAATTTCCACTGGAGAAGTTGGTAAAAATCCAAATACATCCTTCTTTAACAAAAAAAGATAGAAAGAACAAATGGCAGCCTGCATTTTACAGGGCAAAGCAACAAAGGAACCTTTCCTTTCCTACCTTGACTCTCTGCAGAGCGCTGGGCAATAGATTTCCTCAGTCTGTCTTTTCCAGAAAAGGAGGTGCCCCCCACTGCTCTTCTTTTACTGTGCAGTTCATTGACATACTCAGAAAAGCCAGTCCTCCAAGTGGAGATCTGGTGTAAACGTGAGTGAGAGTAGAACTCGGAGATCAAATCGCCTGTCTGTGCCAGCAGATGCACTGAAGACTTAGATGATGATGATGATGATGACTTTTCAGTGGGAGTTAGCGAGGCTGAGTCAGATGAAAAGGCATTGTGGTGACTTCCGTTCAGTCGAACTGGAGAATGTGAGAGAGAGCGAGATGCAGGTGAAAGAGGAGTCTTTTCAGGATTTGAATCAACTGGACAAGATGGCTGGAGCTGTTTTAGCAGTAGGTGGTTTTCGGTGGCTTTTATAGCCTCCTGGTAGGTTTGGGGTGGGGGTTTAGGTCTCTGCTCGTGTGCTTCCTGTGAGCTGGATTGCTCCAGAAAGACAGGAGACTGGTCTGATCGCTTTGGAGGACTGTGGGGAAACTCATATGGGTCATGTTTGGTCGGAAACTGCACTGGATGACTCTGAGGTTTATCCTCTGAACTCTTGACTCTGCATTCAGGCAGTTTCTTGTCAACAGAGGGTTTATCTGTAACAGGGGAGAGGTCCTCTGGCTTTAAGGCACCATTAACAAGGTGAGTGTGTCCATTGGTCAGGGGTGCTTCCTTCACCACCTGTGGGAGAGGATCTTCTTTGCCACACTCTTGCATTTCATTTATTTTTGAATGGCTCATCACATCCAATGAGGTCTGCAATAATCCGTTTCTGTGGGATAAAGATATATCTTATTTAATAAGAATTAATATAACAAGATGTTCCAATTGTGAGTGCACAAAAACGGTCTGATCTCTAATGTAAAATTCAAAAAGATACTCACATTTTTAATTCCACCTCCTTGCAGCCACTTCGGGCACTGTTGCAAGAAAAGTGGATCTGAGGTTGTGGTTGGCCAGTTCTCTGGTGCTGGAGATTGGGATGAGGTGTTTGAAGAGTAGACTGTGAGGGTTTGTGTGGGTGCTTTGTGGGGCTTGGGTTAGAGGTGTGTAAAGGACTTCTGTGCCTGGGATCTGTATTGATGTGACAGGATGCTAAGCGACTTGGTTGGGGGTTAATGAAACAAGCTGCAGATCCGTGCTGGGTGGACTGAGGTTGGATGTTGCCTTGGTGAAGTTGACTGTGGCTGGGGTGAGGGATGGAGTTATTCTGGCAGCTGGATGAAGACTGCTCATGGTTGAGGACAGAGTGCTGAAAGCTGCGCTGTGGCAGGTGAAGCTTTTGATGGACGCTCGGCTGCAGCAGC